>NW_019386014.1:120287-130430 GCF_000671375.1 Centruroides sculpturatus | reverse complement strand
CAATCCTACAATTTTTTGTTTATAACGTAGTTTATACGGATTATTTTCAAAAAAATATACGTATTTTGGAAATGTTGAGTCGAATTAGTCTAGAATCGATTAATTTTATGAAGGAAAATCTTTCAAACAGCCGTAGTCCGTAAACTATGATTCCTACAAAATTGATTCATAAAGAACGGAACGTATCTACCGTCTTATAGGGGGATCTACTGTACGTATAATTTATATATAAAGTGCTAACAAAACTTTAAGTTTGATTTTCTCGATTATATTTGAGTATTGCACTTTAGTATTTTACAGGTAGTACACTCACATCGTGTACTACCTCTACACCAAAGATCATCAAAATCCGTTACCCCAAAGCCGTAGGCTCTCCTTGTAAGCATAAACAACATCACCCTACATTCGCCATACAAAGATTAACCCTTCCACGTAAAGATGGCGGATGTGGCCTGATTGACATATAGTTAACCTTCACTACAAACAAATACAGTCACTGCAAGAGTTTTTGTACAGGAAACAAGAAACATCACAATTACATAAAGCAGTAACTCTATCAGATTCGAATAGCACACCATTAAACTTACACTCACATCATACAGACATGACACAACATATAAAAAGCACAGACACCATCAAGAAATCATGGGATCGAAAAGCACTCTAAGGCAGGCATCCTTATGATCTGGCCCAGGATTCTGTTGACAAAACTGCATCAAACAGCTGGTTAGATCAGGGATGCCTCTTTGGGGAGAGGGAAGGATTCCATACATGATTGCAAATATGTAAAATTGCAAAATGATTGCCATACATAATCATTTTGCAAAATTGCAAAATGATTGCCATACAGGATCAGGTCATAAACACTAAAAACTACAGAAAACACACACTCAAAGATACAACACTCACAAATGACACATGCAGAAAATGTCACATCATGCCAGAAACTATACAACACATCACTTCTGGTAGCAAGCTCTTGGCACAGACAGATTATTTACACAGACATAATCAAGTAGCAAATATAATACACCAAGAGCTTGCAAAGAAACACAAATTATTAGACATGCACAAACCATACTACAAATACATTCCACAGACAGTATTGGAAAACAACACGCACAAAATGTGCTACAACAGAGCCATAATCACAGGTAAAACAATTTACCACAACAGACCAGACATCACACTCATTGACAAACACAATAAAATCACATACATTATAGACATAGCCATTGCAAACACTCACAATGTACAAAACACATGCACTGAAAAAGTTAGCAAGTACACAGAACTTGCCTAGGAAATAAGGCGTCTGTGGAGGATGGATAGGGTGCTTATTGTACCTGTCATTCTCTCCTGTACAGGTGTGATACCACACACACTACACAAAAGCCTGGGAACGTTACAATTGAATAGAAATACATCCATCACACTACAGAAGGCCATTATATTGAATACATGCCACATTGTTAGGAAATTCCTGAATACAGACACTGACACACTTATTTAATTTTTGTTTTTGGCTGCTATGCCTTGACTCTGGTCTGGCATAGTACACAGCTATCGGTGTGAACTGAGTATAACCCACTAAACCCAAAATAATAATAATAATTTAAAATATAAAAATTAGCTTTTGCCACAAGGAGGCCAACTCTCATACGTGGCAACACCAGTGGAATGTCAGAGAGAAGGGGGAGGAAAAAAGTTCATCTACGTAGTTCATACTTTGTGATAGTAATGTATAATAATAATACAAATAATCTATTCACAAGTGATTTTAAATGGATATTTATATAAGTTAATAGTAAATAGAATTTTATACGATTTTAATCTATACAATTAGTCAAATTCACAACAAGACGACGTTTACTGAATTTTCACAAAGACGTTTATATTACAAGTAAAATGTATGTACAATTACAAAAGTTCACAAACAACAATTACAAAATGTCAGGTATAACAAAGTTCAAATACTTTTAATCCACGACAACAGGTCCGTCGAAAAGAACACCTTGCAACGAACTTCTTCCCATGTTAGTTAGCGCACAGCAAGACGAAACAATCTTCTAGGCCAGCTTAGGCAAAGCTAGAACGAACATGAGTTCCCTTGATGTGTTTTAGGTGAACTAAACTTCTCGCCTAAACTCGATCCTTTTATACGGATTGAAGCAAATCGGATTCCACCAATCAGCGCTTAGCAGCGCTACAAGACGTCTGCTGGTGGTACGATGTCTTCCAGCCAATTTGTGGTCGAGTTTTCAAAAGTTGTCTGATTGGCGTTCCCATGATGACAACTGTCGTTCGTTTGAAAATACAGAAAAGAGCGGGAAATCGTATGCCGGACGATTTTACCCCGACACAACCTATAATTTAAAGGTACGTCTATGTATCATTTATGTACTTACTAGTTTTTATGTGTATACTCTCAATTGTAATAAGTAATCAACATGCATTGTATTATAGTTGGCTGAGGAGGGGCAAAAACAGCCCGAAACGAGTACAGGAAAGCAATGTACCATACCAACTAAATAAAGATAAAGGATGAAAAAATTTGTCATGTGTCTTCAAAATAAACTATAAAGTCAGTGTTTAATAAGTCAACAATAAGAAAAGGACACGATTTCACAAGAAATACAATAAATGTTTATGTTCATTTGCTTTAAATTTATTAGATCTATTTTCAATTTTTAACAATTATGTAATTTAAAAATTTTTAATTTTTGTATTTTTACAGCTTTGGAGTAGTTACTTCACATTAGCAGTAGCTTTCTTAACACAAAATTCTTTACAATTAGAAACTTTTTCTGAAATGAAGAGAGAAAAAATTATTCAAAAGTAAGTTACATAATTTAAGTAAATTATTTGTATTTTAATTACTTTAATTATAATAAAATTTTATTCATTATATTTTCATGTTACTGTTAGTTTGTAAGATTCAAATGGAATAATTATTTTAATATTTTTAGTTTTTATAATGATGTCAGAAGAGAATGTTTGATTTTTTTGATAAAAATATGCTAGGCAAAAGATTTTAAAGAATGTAAAATAAGTAGAATTAATGAAAAATTTTTGAAGTAATGAAGTTGAGAGAGAAGATATAAGTAAATTATGAGAATGAGGAAAATTATCTCATGCTAATTTTCATCATTCTCAAAATTTTGATAATTGATTTGCTAATTGTAATAAATTTCAATAAATTTAATTAACATAACTATGTTAATTAANATTATTATTATTAATGTCAGATTTGCAAATTTATAAAATTATAATTCTTAAAAAAATGTATAAATAATTTTCAAATTTATCTTAATTGCCTCAATTTGAGTGCAGTTGTTAATGAATTAGAATTAGATTAAAAGTGAAATTAAAGTATAAAAGAAATATAATACAAGTATTCCTTGCTTAATGCAGGATTTGATTAACATACAAAATTAATTGCAGCAATCCCTTTTTATATGCAGCAGAAGTTTTAATTAGCATGCTTTAACAGTCGTCTTTACTTACTTAACATAGATGTTTTTCTTGGCAAATAAGGTGTTAGTGAATTTGCTATTTTCATTTATTAAAATAAAAGTATTTGTTATTAACCAAAAATTGTTCTAGCGGGTGATGATTGTTCAGTCAAGTATTGAGGTACCACTGTACTTGATTAATGAGATTTTGATATATGCATTAGCATTGAGGGATTAATTAACCATATTAATCAAGGGATACCTGTAATTATATTTAACAGTATGATCTATTATTTTTCAAGTATTATTACAGTAGAGCATTGATTATCCGAATATTGATCAACCGAAACGGCAATTAACCAAAAGCTACTTCAATATTATTTTTGTTGGTGTGCATGTTTTAGCTGGCAGCATTGACCATGAGAGAGTATTTAAGGACGTGCCAGGATTTGAATGAATTTCAACATGGGATAGATTAATATATTTTTTCGTACATAATCGGTTATCCGAAAAATCGATTTTCCAAATAACCCCAGTTCCCCAATTGATTTGGATAATTGATGCTCTACTGTATTTTTATAATTTTGATTGTTGTAAATTTAATTTTTGAAAAGTTGTTAATGTTTTAATAAATTAAAATTTTTCACTTTAATGACATGTTATTAAGGAAGCATATTGTTTATCAATTTCTCTTTATAGAATATACTGTTGTATGTCGTTTAATTGGGAAAATATGTTTTATATAATTCAAAGTATCTTGATTTAAATTTTTAACAATTTAATGGTTTGAAACAGAGGGAATAAAACAACCTTTATTCAGATTCAGCACTAAAATTTTTACTAAACTAGTGCTTATAGTTATTTTATAATCTTTCTTTAGGTTCCGAAGTATTTTAGAATACATTGCATATGTGCACATCATAGTTTATTTAAAAAAGTGATAAAATGTTAAATTAGAAAATATATAGAACCATAACTAAATATTTAACTAGGTAAACATTAAACAGAAATAAGAATAAAAATAAATAATGAGTGTTTGGAAAAATCCTCACAAATTTCTGTAACATATTTTTTACCTTGAAAAACAGAAAACTAAATAGTCATTTCAAATGTGTTGAAAAGTTGTACATTATCTTTTATTTTTGTAATTCTGCAAGTCCCTGTTGTCAAATGCAGTTGATTCTACTTCTGGTGTGCAGTGCAAGTTTATGTATAAGAGTTTGGTTTACATTTTTCAGACAGTACATTATGTGATTGATCAGCTGATCTGTGCTTTTTGCCTTCCACCTTTTTTTTTTAAACTGTTGCCTTGAGAATTGCTTAAAATTCTTCAATTGGCCTAATTTCTGGCACATTTTCAGGGTTGCTCTTCTTTTTGACAAAGATTTTCTTATCACAAATAATCCAGTATGGTTTTGGTATAATGGGAATGGCCAGAAGACATATTCTATTGTAAAATAGTTCTCTCAAATGTAAGGAATCAGGCAGTGTTGTATACATTTATTTAAACATTTCTGGATATTGATAGCAAAGCTTGATTTTCTGATTAGGACTTGACTCATTCCTTTCAGTTCCTTTGCAATCCAATCCAAAACTTTGACCTCAAATTTTTTTTTCTTTTGGAAATTTTAAATCAGCAAGTGTAGAGAAGATAATTACTGATACAAAATCAATGGTACAAAATCTGAATTTTGTACTATTGATTAAAGAGAGCAAGAGAGTGAATAGCTTATTTTGGATGACAAATCTTATTTTAGAGAACTTTCACAATAGTCTTTGCATGTTGATTCTGACTGGAATTATCTGTTTCTATCTATATTTAATGTGTGCTTTTGTTTACAAAACTTTAAGCTTCATTGAACCAATTACATAAAATTTTAAGTTTTAGGACTATAGTTTGAATTCAAACCTTGTTGCTATCTTCAAAACATCCTCTGCAATTCTTCCAAGTTGTCTTTTCGTAGATTTTTTTTTGTACCAGACCTCTTTCTTCTCTGTGATGGTAATCCACTCTTGAAATGTTGCAGAATGCAATATATAGCCTATTTTGAAATTTCTTCATTTGTAAAATAGTTGAAATAAAACACTATGAAAAAAGTTTACCATAATGTGTAAAAGTTGTACACTCTTAGGTATAAAACATTACCTTTTGTTGCCATTTTGGAAGAAGCAGAAAATCAAATGCAGAAAAGATTTTAGAATGTTCTTCAGCATTTCACACACTTTCAAATTAGAGCATGTGCAGCATGATTAAAAATTATTGGCTCTCAGCTAGAGCCTGAAATATTGTGTGGATTTTTTCTGGACACCTGTTATGAAAATGCCAACATAATTACAAACTTATAAATAAATAAATGTGTTTTTATATAGATGTAAAATAAATAATAATTGTTTGTCTTTGACATTTAACTTTTGTGTGTTTTTAGGGATGCATTGTCTGAAAGATAAGACTGCCCATTTATAATTTTTGAGATTAAAAATGTAAAGTGAATGTTTAATACATTTCACAACTGTGGTTCTTTCCAAACTGAATAGGATATATAATTTAAAAACTTAATATTACAAATGTTAATAAAAATTATAATGATTTATACACACAATTTATTTAATAAATTTAAAAGTTTTATACATGCATGCATGCATACATACATACATACATAGTTTGTGAATGTTAAATTTAGTAGTTTATTATGCAAAATTATAAACCATAATAAACAAACCAGATTTTATTTATACTTATTTTGATTTTTAGTGTTATGCTTTGTGCTTTACAAGAGTTTTCTCAACCATTAATATCTGATTTCTTGGATGGAAATGCATTTGACGAACAGGTAGGAAAAACATTTAATTAGTGTAATATCTATTGCTATTTTTAGATATAATAAAATAACAATGGAGG
This sequence comes from Centruroides sculpturatus, assembly GCF_000671375.1. Classification (NCBI taxonomy): domain Eukaryota; kingdom Metazoa; phylum Arthropoda; class Arachnida; order Scorpiones; family Buthidae; genus Centruroides; species Centruroides sculpturatus. The sequence goes on along the minus strand of NW_019386014.1, from coordinate 124,076 downwards.
TAAAATAATAACGATTTAATTCTTCAATGTTGTAATTATTGAAAAAAAAAAGTAAATATATATATAATAATGTATTCAAAGATTACAGAATAAATAAAAAAATGCATGTCAATATTAAATTGCTTATTCCTGTATTGGGAACATAATTTTTTTCTGTAAATGCTGATAGTGTTATATGGTACAGTTTATTGTCTTCTGCTTGCTTATTTCTGTAGATAAAACACTATATATTTTAAAATTAAATAGCTTTAATATTATCCTGCCTTTTATAAACTCTTTTTGATACATATTCATTTCAAATTTTCCTTTATTAACATAAATGTTTTGTCCATTTTATTTTTGAATCTAAATATGTGGTAATATGTAAAATGATTGCATATATAGCATGGTTATAAAGTAACTTGACCAACTAGTGTCAATCTTGGGAGTGCTGAAAACAAGGAATCTGTTGAAACTTTTGCATGTTAGGTACAGGGCAACAAGTACTCATACATCAAAATAGAAGTAGAACATGCATTATATTTAAGTTAATGTAATCATATATCAAAAACTTCCAATACAAACACTGGGAATTCACAATGTCGCAAGATTCTGAGTGATGGAAAACAGTATAAGACATTGGAACAGTATATGTAGAAAAAAAGAACAGAGATATTGATATTTCAACAATGAAAAGCAAAGAGCCAATACCTACAACAGAAAACCATGAAATGTGTAACCAAAGCAGAAAACAGGTGAATGCATGCTTTGGTTGAGTTTTGCATGACAATTGCTTTTATAATACCACATAGATGGCATCACTGTAAGCTTTAGCTATGGTGCTGCCATCTCATCTGAAAACTTGTATGGGTTTTCTGTTGCAGTCATTGGCTCACTCACTTTCCATTGTTCAAACACTAATATCTATGTACATTACCTTGCACTTTCTATTAGAAAGTAAATAAGAAATTTCTATTATTTATTATTAAAGTTATTAACATTGAAAATGCTGTATAAGAGTATACGGTATATAATTTTTTTATGCATAGAAGTAAAATACTTTGATAATTTTATTTGCATTTTAATATTCTGTAAAAATTTAGTATAAAAAATATTCCATGTAAGAATTTCAAAAATGTTTTTGAAATATTTATCATTATACACCATACTTCATACATGTATGATATATAATGATATCATCATTACTCATCACAAAAATATTATTTTTCATTAAAAGAAACAAAATGTGCAGTAAAAAATGGAATCAACTTCATTTTTTAAAAATGGGAATTCTCTTTTTCATTGATTTTAATGCCATCTATGATGAAATCACTAGTACCAGCTTATGGTCTCCTTGAAGTCTAACATATTTGGTCAAGGAATTTTTTCAGGATATGTATTTTTAAGTTATTCCAGTGGATTGAGTAAAATGAATCACTGTGTATGTATGTATGTACACACATGTACAATCTTGTTATATGCTGAGTTGTGTTCTTACACAGATAGTGAATAGTTAGGTTAGGTTAGACCATTTCACTGAATCTGAAGTCAGAAAATGTGCTTTTCTAGCTTCTCGCATTCCAAATGTTACTCACTATAGTTTGAGAATTGTTTTCTAGTAGTGTAATTGCAATATAATAAAGTTTTGTTCTGTATATTCAAAATAATAAGAATAAAATGTCATTTATTGTAGTAAAAACATAAGTAAAAAATTTTAAACACATTTTAATATTTTTCTGTTAATTGCAAATAACTTAGCTATGTAAGTGTATAGGCAATTATCTGAGATTATGTGGAATGAAGCACAAATATACTTAAAATTTTATTTTACACAATACATGTTGACACTCAATTCTTGTGTAAAACAAGACCATTCTGTATAATTTTATATCAGTAATTTGGAAAATATTTTTTAAACATTTTCTTAATGTACTTCTTGATTGATTTTTTCATAATCAAAGTTTGTCTGAAATATAGTAATTTCTGAAAATTCATTGCTTCTCTCTCTGTCTAACTGTAAAACAAAACAAAACGAATATTTTTAATAATAAATGTTTCTTTTTGACTTATTAAACACTGACTTTATAGTTTATTTTGAAGACACATGACAAATTTTTTCATCATTTATCTTTATTTAGTTGGTACGGTACATTGCTTTCCTGTACTCGTTTCAGGCTGTTTTTGCCCCTCCTCAGCCAAATATAATACAATGTATGTTGATTACTTATTACAATTGAGAGTATACACATAAAAACTAATAAGTACATAAATGATACATAGACGTACCTTTAAATTATAGGTTGTATAGATTAAAATCGTATAAAATTCTATTTTACTATTAACTTTATAAATATCCATTTAAAATCACTTGTGAATAGATTATTTGTATTATTATTATACATTACTATCACAAAGTATGAACTACGTAGATGAACTACAGGAACTGCTCTACTTTCAGCACTGGGTGAAATTAACATTACACTATCTGGAACCTGTTACTAGTGCTCTGCGCGTATATATAGTATATCGCTTGACTTCCGTTTGCTCTTCTTCAGGTCGACTGAAAATTCCCCGATCGGAGTGTATATTTTTCGTTTGGATCGGGTGTTGGATCGGACTGGGTGGGTCGTTTCTGGCATGCGCGGTCGTGTGGTGGGGGAGGAAAGGGCGGGTTGGCGTCTAACAGCGATTGCCAGGCCAGAGACAGGGTTAGCTCTTCCTTCCGGTTAATGCAGGTGGCCAGCCGGCCGGCGTTGTAGATAGCGGCAGTCTCTAGCCACCTGAGATGCTGTTGGTGGGGTGTATTGATGATGATAGTAGCCTTCTCTAGTTGAGCCTCGATTTCGGGGTCCGACACATATGTGGCCAGGGCTGTGGTTAGCCTCCCGTGTCGGATATTCGCTTGGTGTTCACGCAGGCGGGTGTACAAGGAGTGTTTGATCGAGCCGATGTATACTAGGTCTGTGTTCTGTCTATTGTCTCAGAGTGGGATAGAGTATATTCCGGGGAGTCTGGTGCAATCAGGAGGGTCTTTATAATTCAATAAAGCTCAATAATTCGGCAATTTGTTTGGCTTTAATAATCAGGTTTATGAAGAAAAACTTCATACTTGCAGATTTTATACTCGTTTGTATCTTTGCCCAATTTGCACAATCTGGCGTTACGCATTTATTGAAGCTACTGGGCATGGTTAAAAATTAAGACAGCGTAAGCACAGTTATTCCATATATTACAGGTTCTGACAAGTAAAGAATTTTCAGAGTCCGGCACAAATAAGCTACGTATTTATTATCGACCATTTGTGACATGCCATAACGAGCAAAAATTAAAAAAAAAACTAATAGGTAGGTGTAAAATTAATAAATACAAATGTATTCTGACAGTGAATGAGATAATTATGCTTTTTATTTGCAAAATTTCTTAACCTTAACACAAAATAAGAAAAAAAGTGAATTTTTAAGAAATTTGCAGGATTTCCTGGGATAAGAAAAATTTCCCGGGATATTTCCCAGGTTAAAAAAACAACCGGGATCCCATTTGAGAAACACTAACCACAGACCCCACACAATACAGACCAATTACGTGTCTTTCAACACTCTACAAATTATTGACATCCTGTATCACAAACAAAATATACAAACATGTTGAAGAACACGACATTCTTACAGAACAACAAAAAGGTTGCCGTAGAAATCACAGGGGATGCAAAGAACAGTTACTCATAGATTCAGTCATTCTACGGCAAGCACACAAACAACACAGAAACATACACATGGCATATATAGACTACAGAAAAGCATTCGACAGTGT
>NW_019386014.1:66380-119081 GCF_000671375.1 Centruroides sculpturatus | reverse complement strand
ATGTTAAGCCTAACAAAGACTATTGTATCGTTAAAAATTATTTTTTTATTTTGTACAAACAAAATAAATATATTTAAAAATATAAAAATAATAATAAATTATACTTCAGAAGTTAATTTAGTATCAAAAACGTAAAATATTTGAGTAACCCAAGACATAGCCAAAGATTGAAGCGCCACAGCACTGGTGAAAATTTAAATTTGCCGACTGGAAATCTTTCGGATGATTGACGTTTCGGATGATTGACTTTCGGAAAATTGACGCTCTACTGTATTAAATTTAGCAAGAGATGGTGCCTAATGCCTGCTTCCAGTGCATTTAATAGTAGTAGTAACACAGTGAGATATAATCTAGTAATTGTTTGGCTTTTATATATAACTATCAGATTTAAGATTTTTATATTTAAACTAAACAACTTATGACACTGAAATTTGGCATATGCAGAGAAGACACATCACAGGATTTTTCATAATCATCAAATTCAAGGAATGCAACTACATACAGTATAATTACTATCAAAAAGGCAGCAGAAAATTGTAGTTTTATGCATGTATGCTTGTTAAAAAAGCACATTTCATCACATATTAAAGAGTAAAATGTAATGTAAATGTGTGAAATATTTAAAAAGTTTCATGAGTTGTCTGGTTGAACTATGAAGGTTTAAGCAGGATAAAATAAAAAGTTTATTTATGGTTATGTTTAATCCACTGGAAATGTAATGGACTTACATTTTTAATGTACTAAATATAAATTATTATTTATATTAAGATTTTTAAAGTTTTATCTATACTTATTTAATTTTATCTGTTTACTTTTTTGCTGTCTGAAATAGGGAACATTTAAGTTCAGTGTAAGTTAAATTGATATAATTTTATTTAGAGCATGATATGATAGATTTGTATTTAAAATAACTTTATAAATTAAGTTTTTACTGCATTAATTATATTTTTACTACAAAAATATCAAAAATATTATTAAATTATTATCTAAAACTTTAAAATAGTATTCTCTTTATAGAATTTATATTTATAAACACATTAAAGTAAAAAAATTGGTACTTTAAGTATTGAGTGTATGCCATTTATCAATTTTATAAAATGATTGACAAATGAATAAAAATGTTGTAAAGGCATGATTAATAAGTAAAATAGTACTGAATGAAATTATCAATTTTTGTCTATTTTCATTCATTTTAAAATAAGATATTTTGAAATATAGCAAATATCTATAAAAATTGTGTGATTTATATTTATTATTATCTTTTTTTAAGCTTTGAAGATAGTACTTTAGATTTTTTAAAATCTCATAAAACTTTTTGTTTTAAAATATTTGTTTTTATCATAAAGCAACACTATCAAAGACACTAAATAGATTCTCATATTCACTTCTTGGAAGAGAGAATTTCCAAACATCAAGCATCTATTCTTTCTATTTGTAAAAATTTACATTGTAAAATGATAGCTATATTAAGTATTAGAATGAAATTAAATTAGAATGATTAATCCAAATGCTATGGTAATTGAATCATTCCATCCTATATTTAACTTCATTTAATTTAATAAAAGTAAACTTTTTATATATAAATTTAAATTGGACTATTAATTTATTTGAATCCTTTGAATTATTTGTGTAATTTCACTAGGAATTCTTAATTTTATAAAATACTCTTAAGAGAATAATTATATTGGAATTCCATTTCCAGATTAATAGCATACATTTTGAAAATTAGGAACATAATTAACAAGAATAGTTAAAAAATATATAATTTCAATACTAACATTATCATAATGTAAATTCTTTGATGGCTAACTTAAACCATAGATACTATGTATCTTCCAATTCTTTAAATTTCTTAGAATATTAAGTTAATAATGATTTTAAATTATAAAGAATTTGATAAAGTTTGAAGAACAAATATGATCTTCTGAAATCAAATTTACATTAAGAAACTGAGAAACTTATAGTAAATTTTTTGTGAGTGTTTTAAAATTTCATTAATTTTTATGCTTATATTTATACACAAATATTTTCAGTATAAATAAATCAGAAAAATATGTAGTTTCATTGAAGTATCTGTTCAGAATAAAACTTTGTGCTACATTTACATGCACTATTAATTGCAAATGAAATTAAATTAATAATCAAATACTGAATAGAGAAGTTTTCTGCTTGCCTCCAAATTTTATAACAAGTTTTCCTTTGGCCTTACTATATACAGTTGTTCTTTTCAAATGTTTTTTATGTAATCTGCTTGGCCAGAACTTAATTTTAATTATTTATTTTTAGTTTTGAAGTTATGATAAATGAANTATAATATATATATAATTATATTATAATGTAATAAGTTTAATATATAATATAAATTATATATTAAAATGAATTATTTAATTATGGCTTCTACTTACAATTTCAAGGTAATGCTAACTGTAACATTTAATCTAATGTTGAATAACTACACAGGTTGAGTCCCTAGATATAACCTTATATACTTTGTTTACAAATTTCCTAGCCTTTTTTTCTTTTATTGGCATATGTTTAAAAAATTTATTTATTATATATATTTTATTTATTTGCATTTTAGATATGGAGACATGAGAGTTTTAATGGGATTTCAAATTTTATCGATGTGGGGAAATTTAGGTAAGTTCAAAATATTTCATTGCTTCTTTCTAATTATTTGATGTTTAATCAAAAATTTTTATACGTTAGGGGTATTAAAGTAGTAATTTTATTACTATTACTTTATTAGAGTTACAGCTTTAGTATTTTATTTACTATGTTATAAATTATTACTTCAATAATACACTGTTATTTATAGAAATTATAACACTAAGATGAACACATCAGCTTATCTGGAAGTTTGAATTGTGAGTACATATAGGGAAGGAAAATTACTACACCAGAGCCCGTTTGCAAAATTCCTGTGTTAGCCATTTCCACTCAACCATCCTGGTCTAGGTATAAATATGGACAACACAATCTGCGTGTCTACAGTTGTATCACTCAAATTTTTAATGTGTTCTGTTATAATGACTGACTGTGTCACAATGTAACAAGAGACATCTATTCATACAGCTGTTGAACTTAAAGAAAGACAGATTGTGAGACTTCAGAAAGGTAGCTTATCCTTCTATGTTATTGCCACTTGTGTTGGAATAAATGCAAATGTAATGCTGAAAATTGTTAGCAGAAATGAACCAAATTTCAACGCATAATAAAAATTATAGTTGAATAATGTTTTATAGCTATATGAAAATTTGGGCAACAAAAATTAATGCAATTTAATTTATATAAGTATTATACAAATTTTCTATGTATGGAATTTATTATGTTTTGATATTACATATGTACTCAGGAAAATTCAAAACATTATGTCAAATTACAGTAGTCTCTACAATCCAACACTCTGCAGAGTGGCACACATGAAATCTTTGTGTTACTACATGTTGATGTATGGTGTGATACTGTCAGTTACTAGTTTGTTGTTACATATGGTCAACAAAACAATCACAGTTATTAATACAACAAACTAACCCATGACCAAGTGTTTTGTTTTTGTACTATACAGTGCATACATACATATAAAATCCAGTAATATGATAATCTGCTGTAATTCAACACTTGCTGGTCTCATATATCAGATTACAGTACTCTATTGTATATTAATTTTTATGCAAATTTTAATTATAAAAATATTTATATTCATTATTCCATATTATGATATAAGTAAGTAAATGTTTTTTAATGAACTGAATTCATTAGCTTTTGAGCTTTACATTGTTATTTGTTTAAATGAAGAGGACACTTCACAGGAATATGATGATATCAAATGGAAAAATTGTACAGTAGAGCATCGATTATCCGACCCTCGATTAACCGTCACATCGGTTAACCGACCATTCTAGTCGGCAAATTTCAAATTGCCGCTAGTGATGTAGCATTACAATATTTGGCTATGTCTTGGCTATTTTAATATTATTTTTGTTAAATTTTTGCATGTTTTAGCTGACATCAACGGCTCGACCATTGAAGGGAGGCCAATATTTAAACGAGACTTAATTTTCTAATTATGAGTGATTGTTTGTTTTGTGAGCAATAAAATAATTTAAAAATAACTTTTAACGAAACAATAGCGACGATTATTATTTTAAAAATTTGTTAGGCTAAACATTGATGAAAATTCAACACGAAGTTGGTTAATAGTGATATACTAATAAACTAATTACATGGGATATACTAATATCCCAATATACTATACTAATAATGTATTTTTTCCCTTCTTTTTGGTTATCCAATTTTTTCAGTTATCCGACCAACCTGAGTCCGCAATTGAGTCGGATAATCGATGCTCTACTGTATTTTTAAAAATAGTGATGTTTTAAGACTCAAAGTAACTTAGTTTTAATACTACATAATTTTTTTCATTGTAGATTTAAATCTAATAATAAAAAATTATATCTAAGATTGCATCTAAAAGTTCTTTATAGTGAAGCTATACTGCTAATTGATTTTATTATATAATATATACATACTGTTTTATCCTTAATATAATGACACTGGATTTTGACATATAATTTGAATATCATTTGTTTCGTTTAGGACAGTCTCTCATTATATACTCTCAACAATTTAGTTTATCCCACAGATTCTTATATGGTTCCTATTAGCATTCTCAAGTTATCAGTCTAACATTTTATACTTATGTCCTGAAACCAATTTATAACAATGAAATTAGAATGACATATGTTAGATGGTAGAGGCCTTTCCCAAAATATTGCCACATAATGTTGATAGTACATAATTGTCCAGGAAGTCTAGATAAAGCCTAGCCTTTATGGTTTTCCAAAATAACTAATGTACTCAAGCCAAACTTTGAAAAGCAGTCTCATACTATTATTCTGTCTCCATTAAACTTCATCATTGGAATGATACATTTCAGAAGATACTTCTTTTTCAACATCCACCATAACCAGGAATGGCCATCAGATTGATGGATTGTGTAGTCATCTATCTAAAGCACAATTTTCTATTGGTATATGCTATGCTTCTCAAACTATTCCAATTTAGCATATTGTATTAGTCAACGAAATTGACAATTTGTACAAGCTGTAAAATGTTAGTGATCCATATCATACACTTTATTGGTAACATTAGTCCCAATAGACTCAGAGATTCTGTATTATTTCAAATAAAACAATCATTTAAAGTATGCAGTTTTCTGTCATGTTCTGTTAATTTCAGAGATGTACTGGACACTGCAGATTGGTCTCTTTCCAATTCCATTTGTATATCAATATCAGAAACTATTAACTGGGATTTTTAATGCTACTGAAATGTCATATATGGAACAATTGCTTATTTGGCACTTCATTATCAATCCATGTTGGAACTCTGTTGTTGTGTACCATGGCTGAAAATGGAAGTTGTTTCAGACCCCAATGAGCATTTTGATGGTAGTCCGTGATATTCTCTTTGTATAGGATCTCATTTACTATCTATAGAAATGTCTGGATATTCATGATAGAGCTGTTTGCTGTAGCCACAGATTCAAATGATTTGATATATCCTCCTAAAATGACAAATTTTACATTTTTCTTATGCCATCAGTAATTCTAGGACATGTAGGCACTAAAATTGTATGATTATATAACTTATATGATTTTTAGTGCCTAGTGATCAAGTGCTTCCTTACAAGAATAAAAAGTAATGCAGATAGAATTTATATTTTAAACTTTCTTTGACAAAAATAATAAATATTTTAACTTTATTCTCTTACAATTTTTATATCTTAAAAATTTAACAATGCAGAAAAATATAATCAAAAGGATAAAGATTTTAATAAAAGTTTTGATACACACTTATCTTAAATAACAACAAAACTTTGAGATATTTGCAGTTAATATAATAATTCAGAACAAATAATAAAACAAAAAATACTTGAATATCAATAAACAGGCAGTTAAAATTTTATAAATCTTTATACCTATATTGGCTAATTTCTTCTATGAATTCATTAAATAGAAAGAGAATAAAACAATTATTTCATAGAGCTAAAACAAAAATATGTTGTTAAAGTTATACCAAATGAATTTACATAATCTTAACAGATAAATTCTTCATTCATGTGATGATTTAAATATGTTTATTTTTGTAAATTATTATATAATGATTCAACTAGTATATTAAAAATAATTCATAAAATGATACAGTAAATATACTTATGTTAATAATACTTAAATTACAGGTGATCGTAAAATACATTTCATTCCTGCAATGGTTGGTCCATTTCTCGAAGTTACCCTTGTTCCAGAGACTGAATTGAGAAAAGCAACACTTCCGATTTTCTTTGACATGATGGATAGTGAACAAAGAGCTCACGGAAACTTTAAACAGGTTAAAAAAAAAATTATATTTAATTTAATTAAAAAAGTATACAGTTTTTCAACATAATCAAAGTATGCAGTTTGAAATGAGGGAATGATGCTCAGTTTTTCCATTAGGAAGTATTTAGCCATATTTTAATAGGAGTTTCCAAACCAAGATAAGATTTTGCAATTTTGTGTTGTCTGTTCTTTTATAACATGTTTCATATGTTCATCTTTCTTGTCACAAATGACTCTATTAATATCAATAAAAAAACAAGTATGATATACTAAAAGTTTAAATAATTTAAATATATAATATGATAAAAACATTTTTTACTTTCACATGTTCTTTGAAGCATGTTTGGAATGTTCTAGATGTGATTCAAGAAAGATGCTTTGGTTTAGATCCTAGTTATCAGCTAGTATTTTGTTAAATTTTAATTAAAAGAATAAGTGAGGAATGAACATACAACACAATATTGCAAAATTTTATTTTGGCATAGGAACTTTTGTTGACATATGGTAAAGTTAAGATTTCCTTTGCTGATTTTCAAAGCACTGTAGTTGATTAGAAAATATGATGTTAATCAGAGAAGTTAGACATTTTAATAATAATATAAATTGCTTTTAGTTTGGTTAATTAACAAAATTATGAGAGAAATGAATTAATGAAGGAATTACAACTTTTTCTCTTGCATGAAATTTTTTGTTTATATGTAGTGATTAGATACATGAACATTTTCCATTAATTTAAATTTATATATTTCTCTTGTAAAACTATTAAAAATTTAAATTTTTTATTGTTCTAGTTTGTTCTATAAATTAGTTATTAAATACTACTATTAGTGCAAAATTAACTGTTACACTAAATTGAGGTTATTACATTTAGATATATATGATACTATTATTCAGTATATTGTAGAAATTATGTAACTTGAAGATTGCTGATAAGGTTGAAAACATTTGTTTTAATTAGATAGTTGCTAACTTACTGAACATTTTTATTGCTTTCATTTATTAATTTAATTAGAATTTCATTATATTTTATTTTTAACTTTTAAGAAAATATATACTGTACTATAAATGAAAGAATTAGAATTATATATTAACTTAATTGTCAATTACAAAAGAAATATTTTATTATTATTAATTTAATTTTTTTTAATTACTTTTATAGCAAATAAAATGAAGAAAATAATGTTACTGTAAAGTTTACTGACATACATTAAAACTTTAAATTGTGTCAGTTACTGACTGTTATTGTTACAGGTTGAATCTGAATTAATTGATAAACTGGACATATTGGTTAGTGAAAATAAAGGAGATGATGAATATCGACAATTATTTAATACTATGTAAGTAAAAGTTGTTAAAAAACACATTTGTAAAAGTTACTTTATACTATTTTAATCTCAAATAAATATGTTACCATTATTTGAAAAACTAATCTTAACTTATAAGGTATTTACAGTTTTTAGTAATGTTTAGAAGTTTAGCTGTTTTAAATTCACTGAATTTATTGACAGTTTTTTCTGAAATTATGGTATAGTATAATATATATATGTAGTAGAATATTATATTTAATCTTGATTTTGTTTGTACATTTTTTATTAATAGTTAGTCATTGATGATTGTTTTGCAGCAAAAACTGCCTTGTTTTATTCATGTCCCTCAAGACACTAAATGTGTATTTACACATTTCATTTTCTGCTCTGAGGAACAATGACGAATAAGGAAATGTATGTTAAAATTCTTAGAATAAAGCTTCATGAAGTCATCTGTGAAAAATGTCTAGAACACAATAATATGAAGTGGTTTCTTCATCACAGTATCACTAGACTACACTTTACCTATATTGTGTAGCCAACTTTTATACACTTGGAACTGAGGTCCTGTTTTATACCCCATATTTGATGGACTTAGTGCCATGTGGTTTCTTTTTGTTTTCTTAACTGAAGAAAGCTCTAAAAGACAAAATATGTCACATCTAATATGGAGGAATGCCAAGCCACAGTTTGATATCTGTCCAAAAATGGATTTTAAAAAGCATTTGATACATAGTTATGGAGATGGCAGACTATTTTAAACATGAGAAATACATAGATATAGATTGATAACAATAAATAAATAATATAGTTGATAACAATAAATAAAAATCTAGCATTATGCAGTGAATTAAATAATTAGACCTTACAACAAAAAAAAGCAGACACACACACACACACACACACACACACAGATAGATATATATATACATACAACTATTAGATTATGATTAAAACCACTAATAATAATAATAGTCATATATAATAAGAGTGCTTCATTTTGTTCTGACCTGTGAATCAAATTTTGTTTTCAGTAAATTTTGAAGAATATTTCAAGACATTACTAATCAAAAGATAAATGGCTAATTAAAATTTATTTTATGTTTGGATATTAACCTGCAATCTTATGAAGTAGCAGCAATTTTCTGCACCTAATATTTTTTCAGGAGCATTTTTCTCCAAATTAAGTTAGTTAACTGTGTGCCTCATGCTACATGCTATTCCTCTTACTACATAAAAATTTTACTGGAAAGCATTTTTTCTCTGCTTATCACAGACCCTCAAAAAACTGCTGCAGGAAATTGCTGCTTAAGCATGTGATTACATACAATTTTTTTGCTATTGTCAAACATTCACATGCATAAGGTGGCAATTTTTCCCTCTTGTTAAGATAGTCTATCATGATTGCTGCAAGAGGTAGGCATTATGTCATGGATGTTTGTCAGCTATTCATGACATATTAACATGCATGGTCTACAAATCACTAAGACCATCATATTTGTCTCCATAAGATAGTCAAAGGCATTATAACCTTTAACAATTTAAATGTTTTTATAGCTTTAGAGAATGCATGAAAAATACAGAAAAAATTATTTTCTAGTCATCCTATCATTTATTTCCAGCTGAATTCATTTGACATTAGCCCAGGCTATTGCAAAGTTTCAAGGGCTCCCAACCTGTCAAGGACATTGTTCTGTAAACAAAACAATGTCCTTTTCTTCTAGAACCTTTTAAATTAATTATTAAAATATTTATTTATTTATAATTACAGTAGAGCGTCGATTTTCCGAATCAATTGGGGACTGGGGTAGTCCGGATAACTGATATTTCGGATAACTGATTTACGTACGAAAAAATAGTTTAACGTATCGGATGTCGAAATTTTTATCTGTTGCGTGTCGCTTCGCGTTGAATTTTTGTCGATGTTAAGCCTAACAAAGACTATTGTATCGTTAAAAATTATTTTTTTTATTTTGTACAAACAAAATAAATATATTTAAAAATATAAAAATAATAATAAATTATACTTCAGAAGTTAATTTAGTATCAAAAACGTAAAATATTTGAGTAACCCAAGACATAGCCAAAGATTGAAGCGCCACAGCACTGGTGAAAATTTAAATTTGCCGACTGGAAATCTTTCGGATGATTGACGTTTCGGATGATTGACTTTCGGAAAATTGACGCTCTACTGTATTAAATTTAGCAAGAGATGGTGCCTAATGCCTGCTTCCAGTGCATTTAATAGTAGTAGTAACACAGTGAGATATAATCTAGTAATTGTTTGGCTTTTATATATAACTATCAGATTTAAGATTTTTATATTTAAACTAAACAACTTATGACACTGAAATTTGGCATATGCAGAGAAGACACATCACAGGATTTTTCATAATCATCAAATTCAAGGAATGCAACTACATACAGTATAATTACTATCAAAAAGGCAGCAGAAAATTGTAGTTTTATGCATGTATGCTTGTTAAAAAAGCACATTTCATCACATATTAAAGAGTAAAATGTAATGTAAATGTGTGAAATATTTAAAAAGTTTCATGAGTTGTCTGGTTGAACTATGAAGGTTTAAGCAGGATAAAATAAAAAGTTTATTTATGGTTATGTTTAATCCACTGGAAATGTAATGGACTTACATTTTTAATGTACTAAATATAAATTATTATTTATATTAAGATTTTTAAAGTTTTATCTATACTTATTTAATTTTATCTGTTTACTTTTTTGCTGTCTGAAATAGGGAACATTTAAGTTCAGTGTAAGTTAAATTGATATAATTTTATTTAGAGCATGATATGATAGATTTGTATTTAAAATAACTTTATAAATTAAGTTTTTACTGCATTAATTATATTTTTACTACAAAAATATCAAAAATATTATTAAATTATTATCTAAAACTTTAAAATAGTATTCTCTTTATAGAATTTATATTTATAAACACATTAAAGTAAAAAAATTGGTACTTTAAGTATTGAGTGTATGCCATTTATCAATTTTATAAAATGATTGACAAATGAATAAAAATGTTGTAAAGGCATGATTAATAAGTAAAATAGTACTGAATGAAATTATCAATTTTTGTCTATTTTCATTCATTTTAAAATAAGATATTTTGAAATATAGCAAATATCTATAAAAATTGTGTGATTTATATTTATTATTATCTTTTTTTAAGCTTTGAAGATAGTACTTTAGATTTTTTAAAATCTCATAAAACTTTTTGTTTTAAAATATTTGTTTTTATCATAAAGCAACACTATCAAAGACACTAAATAGATTCTCATATTCACTTCTTGGAAGAGAGAATTTCCAAACATCAAGCATCTATTCTTTCTATTTGTAAAAATTTACATTGTAAAATGATAGCTATATTAAGTATTAGAATGAAATTAAATTAGAATGATTAATCCAAATGCTATGGTAATTGAATCATTCCATCCTATATTTAACTTCATTTAATTTAATAAAAGTAAACTTTTTATATATAAATTTAAATTGGACTATTAATTTATTTGAATCCTTTGAATTATTTGTGTAATTTCACTAGGAATTCTTAATTTTATAAAATACTCTTAAGAGAATAATTATATTGGAATTCCATTTCCAGATTAATAGCATACATTTTGAAAATTAGGAACATAATTAACAAGAATAGTTAAAAAATATATAATTTCAATACTAACATTATCATAATGTAAATTCTTTGATGGCTAACTTAAACCATAGATACTATGTATCTTCCAATTCTTTAAATTTCTTAGAATATTAAGTTAATAATGATTTTAAATTATAAAGAATTTGATAAAGTTTGAAGAACAAATATGATCTTCTGAAATCAAATTTACATTAAGAAACTGAGAAACTTATAGTAAATTTTTTGTGAGTGTTTTAAAATTTCATTAATTTTTATGCTTATATTTATACACAAATATTTTCAGTATAAATAAATCAGAAAAATATGTAGTTTCATTGAAGTATCTGTTCAGAATAAAACTTTGTGCTACATTTACATGCACTATTAATTGCAAATGAAATTAAATTAATAATCAAATACTGAATAGAGAAGTTTTCTGCTTGCCTCCAAATTTTATAACAAGTTTTCCTTTGGCCTTACTATATACAGTTGTTCTTTTCAAATGTTTTTTATGTAATCTGCTTGGCCAGAACTTAATTTTAATTATTTATTTTTAGTTTTGAAGTTATGATAAATGAAATTTGATATATTCTATAAGATTTTATTATAATTGATTTATTTTATATATGTATATATTTCAGTTTGTTATCAAAAGTAAAATCAAATGATCCTGTTTGGAAAGAAAATGGAATTGCGTTCATTAATTCAATAACTCGTCTTTTAGAAAGGTTGTTAGATTACAGGTAAGAAATTTTTTATTATAATTACTTAATTTAATTGAATAATCTGAATGAAATTAAAGTCATTTAATTAAATTGAATAATTTTCTACCTTCAAATTAAATAAAAATGCTTCATCATAAAACTGAAAATCTTTATGTCTTGAATCAAAGAAACAGACTTTCTCTAAAAACTTAGTCATGTAATTTTGAACTTAATATTTTTTTAAAATTAGTATTTGCATTGCAGTATTGCTAGAAAACTTATATAATTGGAAAAGTTGAAAATTCACTTATTTGTAAACTATTTATTATTTCTATAGGTATAAATTTTAAAAATCTAATAAAAGTTTAACTTTTTATTTCAGTTCATAAAGGATAAAAATATGTTAGGAAGATTATGCATTAGAACTTATGTATAATTAGCAACATGACTGTCAATGTAATATATTGTTATTTTTAACAATGTTATAAATATAGACATACCTAATGATAAATAGCTAAGGAACTTTTTTAAAAAGATTTATCCAATAAAGTGTTATATATTAGCATGTTCAAGGAGGAAACAGAACAATTCTTTATCAAAGGAAAAGCCTTATGATTTACTTTGCAACAAACAGAAAGATCAGATTTGAAGATTTGTTTTCAAACTTATGAAGAGATTTAATAAAAATATATTACATTAAAAATAGTGAATACATATTCATTTTGTAAAAATATAAGATAAATTTATTAGTAAATGAAAAGACAGCATACATTACATAGGAAATCAACATTAATTCAAAATTCAAGGGACAAAATAAATACAACTTTGAATTATCAAGTTTCCAATTATCCAAGATTTTCATATTTCTGTACAATATGTCAAATGTCACATAACTGATGTAATTTATTAAGCAAATAGAATACAGATACTATATAGAATGACATTTTTGTTAATTAAAAATTTAAAATAATAATATAAATGAGAAGGTAAATAGCACATGTCTGGTGACAACCTCGCAGGTTGCCAGATGGGTTTTATAAAAAGTAAAGCAGAATTTCTTGAAATGTAGCCCAAATTATTTTTAAAGTGGTCCAAAATGTAGTAAGTTGCTCAAATGTATTAGCCTATAGCCCTATAAATATTTCAATCTGCTACTCATAGCCACCCAATCTTGCAGTCTTGAAACCCAACTATATTTTATGAGATAAGAGGGAAAAAATGGTAGTCCATGGATAAGGTGACACACAAAAATGTGTTACTGTAAAAGCAAAGCCATATTGACTAGATTAGAGTTGTTATTGGTCTATTTTCATGGAGGCACTTCAATCTAAATGAATTAATAGGCATATCACAGTTCAGACAGAATTTTAACTTTAGAATTCATCTACTTTGAAATTCAAACTAACAGAATTCCTTAACATGTAAATCTCTATATTCTTAGCCAGGACAAAAGTACAGTTACAAACTAATGGAATTTTGAACTGAGTTTGAATTAACAAAGATTTCTTATATTTGATTTTAAAAGCTAATGTATTAGAATTTATTTGCAAATTATGTCTATGAAGTTTTTGAATTTCTTAAAGTACATATATTATTTTTAATATATAAATTCATTAAATAACAAATTTTAAGTGTTAAATATGCAGTTGTATCAAACCAATAACATTTCTATTTAAAAGAATTAGTAATTAAACTCTACATTACTATACTAATATTAAAACAATAAAATACTAATAAATGCATTGCAATTATCTGAAAAAGTTTTTGAACTCAAGATTAAATTCTGAATTAAATAAGAATAAAGGTGCTCTATTATCCTCTGAAATGTTTAATCTTATTGAACAAAGATATAAATTACGGGCAATAAAAGCTATTTAAATATCAGTTTATAATAGATTGATAATATTTTACTATTGTATTCATGCAATACTTTTCAAATATATTTTGTGTGTATTTATTAGAGATGAATTCTATCCACAAATACTCAAATACTAGAAAGTATTTGAACTCTCAACTCTCAAATATAACAAAGATAAAAAATAAATTTGAATACTTTGAATATCTCCAATATTGCACCATATGTACAGATAGCACCTCTTTTTCACCTCTGATTGAATTTGAGATTTAGGGTGTTGCTTTTCTTTTCAAAAAATGTTTGAATGATTCTTCTATTAAGCCTGGTACTCACATGTGGAAACGGACAACGGAAACGGTTGTCGTTCCACCGTCTTTCCATGTTGCATGTACTCACATGCGGTACTCAAACAAGCTACTATAGTAGGTAGGCCACGTGCCAGTAGTCGAAAATGGCATCTACCGGGATTGCTTTGTTACATCAGTTAAACTTTTTAAGTTTGACTTTAAACTTATCACAAATAAAAAACCTCAAAAATGAATAATTTGGATAGGAAAAATATTCTAAATCGTTGAAAGTTAGGAATATCAAATACTTTCATCACTGAATTACGATTACTCTATTTCCAATATTTTATGCAGTAAGTACATTTATTTGACATTAATATTTAAATCGGATAGTAATATAGCATATTAGACTGAGACTTCACTAACGTAAAAATGGGCATAAAACCTTTGCCATAAAAGCTTTTAATCATGTGACCATGATATTTTACACATGAGCATGTCATAAAACTAGCGTAAAAGCGAGTTGAGCAGTGTTTAACTTTCGCCGTGAATATGGCCATAAAACGGTATTATCCACCAATCAGAAGTCAGTGAAATCTAGGTCATTGTGACATGGTGTGAAAATGGCAGAAAACAAGCTTCTGTGTATGTTCCCTCTTGGCTACTCTAGAATAGATCTGGAAAGATTTATCGAAAACATCCAAAAGTATTCATGTATCTACGACAAGAAGTATCCCGATTATAATGGATGCCTAAAATACGTGATAGGGACGGCCAAAGGAAAATCTTTCAATTTGGAGGAGTATATAATGAAAAAAGCTAAGCTTATAAGTGCTGCATATTATCTTAATTAATAATACGATAATAAAAGTTAATATATTTGTAATTATAGTACAGAAAAAACTCATAGAATATAATCTATGTCTTTATAACTTCGATAGTATCGTCGCCATAAAAACTTCACTAGCTAGACCTCCATCGCAATCCAAATGCAAATAGGTCACGTGATTAAAAGTTTTTACGGCAAAGGTTTTTACATCTGTTTTTACGCTGGTGGAATCTTGGCCTTAGTGTACAAATAAAGCTTTTTAGCTTGCCGATCGCTATGGTTTGAATGCTATCGTCCCATGTGATCTTTATGACGACATTGCTAAATGGCCTTCATATTGGTCTAATTTTTTCTGTTCCGCTTTCCATGATGGCAAAAGTTGAAAATTTTCAACTTTGTATTCCGTTGGCTTTGACAGCAAAAATGACACCATTTTGCTGTTCCGTGGACGGGTTCTGTTGTCCGTTTCTGCATGTGAGTACCAGGCTTTAGTGGGAGAAACCTATAGTAGGGGAGAATGAAAATAATTATTGATTAATGTGTTGTAGTTAAGTATAGGTAGCTAAAAAGGAAGCACAAAAAAGTCAAAATTTTAAGCTTATTTTCTTAGTATTTACTAAATTATTCATAGTTTTACTTTATTAATTTATTTAATATTTATTATTTAACTAAATAACTTATAGGCCTACTAGGGTTTTATAGGCCTTCAAAAATGTTGATACAGTTCATTAATTCCTGGTAATGCTGTTTCTTTCTTTCTTTTTTGTGACTGAAAAATGTGTTATGACAATTTTATGCTAAGTATTTTATACATATAATATACTTTTACACACTTTATACAATTTATATATATCTCAACCAGCTTCTATTCCATCTTTAAATGACTTAAAGCTAATGTTCTTAGTCATTTAAGCTGTAATAAAGTGGTTGAGATAATATTGTAATTAGATTCAATGTGTAAGGTTGAAAATAGAGTAAATAAGATGATTCTCACTAAATATCTTTGATATTTGAGTATTCAAGAAATCTGAATATTTGAGAATTGGTTAATACAGTAATTAAATTTGAGAAACTTATATTCTCCCATCTCTAGAATTTATTATTTTGTTTCAAAGTAATAAATATATATATACTTTATTTAGGTATTTTTTTTTACTTTTTGCATTTTGTTCAACTGATGTATTGCTAGATAAAATATGTTTTTATCTAGTTATATATGTATATACATATATAGCCTGATAAAACATGTTTTAACAATTAAACTTAGAATAAAAGTTTGTTGGATTTTTTTTTAGAAGTGTTTTATNATACGAATTTAGCCATCTTGACAAGTGAGCAGGTTTAACGACCTGTTGCCGAAAAGGGAGAGTCGGCGGTTCCCGACCTCCCCGACGGTTCATACTAATGCGAGATTTTATTCTTTGTTTAGAAGTGTACTTTGAACTCTTTACTTCACATTTGTTAGAATAAAACCAAGTTGTAATGTCTTCATATAAAAAGCTTATCAGGCATATTATGCTTTATGGTTTTCAAACAGGATATAGAAATCACAAGTTTACAAATGGTTTTCCTGATACCAAAAATGGATTAGTTCAACCTGGCTGTCCTTTGACAAGTAGAAATGAGGAAAACAAAAATGTTTGACGGGGATTGTGTCATGGAGTAGGGTTTCTCATTTCCCGGTCTTTTGCTTGTTCTGGGATTCTGGGATAAAAGTGAACTGTTTCCAAGGATCCCGAAAAATAATTAATTATTTTTAAGATATAGAATAAATCTTAAAATCATATGATATAATTACTTTTCATTTTTAAGTAACTTAGTATGTCCTGCAATTTCCAAAATAATAATAATAATAATGCTGTGTAAAATATGTATAAAAAATTACTTTTGAGTAATGTAGAAATTTTCACAAACAGAAAAAGTTTATTAAAGTTTGTTGGAAACTGTATACAACAAAAATGCCTTTGAATTGAGTTAAAAATTTAAAGGAAAAATGAACTTAGATCAAACTTCTAAGTTAGAAAGTAATTTTCGTTATTTAAATAAAACATAATACAAAATATTATTGTAAATTTTTATAACAAGATTTTAAAAAGCAAAAATGGTCAATACTTCAATCACACAATTTGATTCTTATTTTACTAAAGAAAAGTCCTGCTACCGAGTATGCCCTTTTCAATTCAATTGATGTGGGTGAAATAGTCTTTAATACATTTAAAAGAATGTGGATGTTATATGTTATAACTGATTTACGTACGAAAAAATAGTTTAATGTATCCAATGTCGAAATTTTTATCCGTTGTGTGTCGCTTCGCGTTGAATTTTCGTCGATGTTAAGTCTAACAAAGACTATTGTATCGTTAAAAATTATTTTTTTTTATTCTGTACAAACAAAATAAATATATTTAAAAATATAAAAATAATAATAAATTATACTTCAGAAGTTAATTTAGTATCAAAAACGTAAAATATTTGAGTAACCCAAGACATAGCCAAAGATTGAAGCGCCACAGCACTGGTGAAAATTTAAATTTGCCGACTGGAAATCTTTCGGATGATTGACGTTTCGGATGATTGACTTTCGGAAAATTGACGCTCTACTGTATTAAATTTAGCAAGAGATGGTGCCTAATGCCTGCTTCCAGTGCATTTAATAGTAGTAGTAACACAGTGAGATATAATCTAGTAATTGTTTGGCTTTTATATATAACTATCAGATTTAAGATTTTTATATTTAAACTAAACAACTTATGACACTGAAATTTGGCATATGCAGAGAAGACACATCACAGGATTTTTCATAATCATCAAATTCAAGGAATGCAACTACATACAGTATAATTACTATCAAAAAGGCAGCAGAAAATTGTAGTTTTATGCATGTATGCTTGTTAAAAAAGCACATTTCATCACATATTAAAGAGTAAAATGTAATGTAAATGTGTGAAATATTTAAAAAGTTTCATGAGTTGTCTGGTTGAACTATGAAGGTTTAAGCAGGATAAAATAAAAAGTTTATTTATGGTTATGTTTAATCCACTGGAAATGTAATGGACTTACATTTTTAATGTANTCAATGTTAATTCAAAATTCAAGGGACAAAATAAATACAACTTTGAATTATCAAGTTTCCAATTATCCAAGATTTTCATATTTCTGTACAATATGTCAAATGTCACATAACTGATGTAATTTATTAAGCAAATAGAATACAGATACTATATAGAATGACATTTTTGTTAATTAAAAATTTAAAATAATAATATAAATGAGAAGGTAAATAGCACATGTCTGGTGACAACCTCGCAGGTTGCCAGATGGGTTTTATAAAAAGTAAAGCAGAATTTCTTGAAATGTAGCCCAAATTATTTTTAAAGTGGTCCAAAATGTAGTAAGTTGCTCAAATGTATTAGCCTATAGCCCTATAAATATTTCAATCTGCTACTCATAGCCACCCAATCTTGCAGTCTTGAAACCCAACTATATTTTATGAGATAAGAGGGAAAAAATGGTAGTCCATGGATAAGGTGACACACAAAAATGTGTTACTGTAAAAGCAAAGCCATATTGACTAGATTAGAGTTGTTATTGGTCTATTTTCATGGAGGCACTTCAATCTAAATGAATTAATAGGCATATCACAGTTCAGACAGAATTTTAACTTTAGAATTCATCTACTTTGAAATTCAAACTAACAGAATTCCTTAACATGTAAATCTCTATATTCTTAGCCAGGACAAAAGTACAGTTACAAACTAATGGAATTTTGAACTGAGTTTGAATTAACAAAGATTTCTTATATTTGATTTTAAAAGCTAATGTATTAGAATTTATTTGCAAATTATGTCTATGAAGTTTTTGAATTTCTTAAAGTACATATATTATTTTTAATATATAAATTCATTAAATAACAAATTTTAAGTGTTAAATATGCAGTTGTATCAAACCAATAACATTTCTATTTAAAAGAATTAGTAATTAAACTCTACATTACTATACTAATATTAAAACAATAAAATACTAATAAATGCATTGCAATTATCTGAAAAAGTTTTTGAACTCAAGATTAAATTCTGAATTAAATAAGAATAAAGGTGCTCTATTATCCTCTGAAATGTTTAATCTTATTGAACAAAGATATAAATTACGGGCAATAAAAGCTATTTAAATATCAGTTTATAATAGATTGATAATATTTTACTATTGTATTCATGCAATACTTTTCAAATATATTTTGTGTGTATTTATTAGAGATGAATTCTATCCACAAATACTCAAATACTAGAAAGTATTTGAACTCTCAACTCTCAAATATAACAAAGATAAAAAATAAATTTGAATACTTTGAATATCTCCAATATTGCACCATATGTACAGATAGCACCTCTTTTTCACCTCTGATTGAATTTGAGATTTAGGGTGTTGCTTTTCTTTTCAAAAAATGTTTGAATGATTCTTCTATTAAGCCTGGTACTCACATGTGGAAACGGACAACGGAAACGGTTGTCGTTCCACCGTCTTTCCATGTTGCATGTACTCACATGCGGTACTCAAACAAGCTACTATAGTAGGTAGGCCACGTGCCAGTAGTCGAAAATGGCATCTACCGGGATTGCTTTGTTACATCAGTTAAACTTTTTAAGTTTGACTTTAAACTTATCACAAATAAAAAACCTCAAAAATGAATAATTTGGATAGGAAAAATATTCTAAATCGTTGAAAGTTAGGAATATCAAATACTTTCATCACTGAATTACGATTACTCTATTTCCAATATTTTATGCAGTAAGTACATTTATTTGACATTAATATTTAAATCGGATAGTAATATAGCATATTAGACTGAGACTTCACTAACGTAAAAATGGGCATAAAACCTTTGCCATAAAAGCTTTTAATCATGTGACCATGATATTTTACACATGAGCATGTCATAAAACTAGCGTAAAAGCGAGTTGAGCAGTGTTTAACTTTCGCCGTGAATATGGCCATAAAACGGTATTATCCACCAATCAGAAGTCAGTGAAATCTAGGTCATTGTGACATGGTGTGAAAATGGCAGAAAACAAGCTTCTGTGTATGTTCCCTCTTGGCTACTCTAGAATAGATCTGGAAAGATTTATCGAAAACATCCAAAAGTATTCATGTATCTACGACAAGAAGTATCCCGATTATAATGGATGCCTAAAATACGTGATAGGGACGGCCAAAGGAAAATCTTTCAATTTGGAGGAGTATATAATGAAAAAAGCTAAGCTTATAAGTGCTGCATATTATCTTAATTAATAATACGATAATAAAAGTTAATATATTTGTAATTATAGTACAGAAAAAACTCATAGAATATAATCTATGTCTTTATAACTTCGATAGTATCGTCGCCATAAAAACTTCACTAGCTAGACCTCCATCGCAATCCAAATGCAAATAGGTCACGCGATTAAAAGTTTTTACGGCAAAGGTTTTTACATCTGTTTTTACGCTGGTGGAATCTTGGCCTTAGTGTACAAATAAAGCTTTTTAGCTTGCCGATCGCTATGGTTTGAATGCTATCGTCCCATGTGATCTTTATGACGACATTGCTAAATGGCCTTCATATTGGTCTAATTTTTTCTGTTCCGCTTTCCATGATGGCAAAAGTTGAAAATTTTCAACTTTGTATTCCGTTGGCTTTGACAGCAAAAATGACACCATTTTGCTGTTCCGTGGACGGGTTCTGTTGTCCGTTTCTGCATGTGAGTACCAGGCTTTAGTGGGAGAAACCTATAGTAGGGGAGAATGAAAATAATTATTGATTAATGTGTTGTAGTTAAGTATAGGTAGCTAAAAAGGAAGCACAAAAAAGTCAAAATTTTAAGCTTATTTTCTTAGTATTTACTAAATTATTCATAGTTTTACTTTATTAATTTATTTAATATTTATTATTTAACTAAATAACTTATAGGCCTACTAGGGTTTTATAGGCCTTCAAAAATGTTGATACAGTTCATTAATTCCTGGTAATGCTGTTTCTTTCTTTCTTTTTTGTGACTGAAAAATGTGTTATGACAATTTTATGCTAAGTATTTTATACATATAATATACTTTTACACACTTTATACAATTTATATATATCTCAACCAGCTTCTATTCCATCTTTAAATGACTTAAAGCTAATGTTCTTAGTCATTTAAGCTGTAATAAAGTGGTTGAGATAATATTGTAATTAGATTCAATGTGTAAGGTTGAAAATAGAGTAAATAAGATGATTCTCACTAAATATCTTTGATATTTGAGTATTCAAGAAATCTGAATATTTGAGAATTGGTTAATACAGTAATTAAATTTGAGAAACTTATATTCTCCCATCTCTAGAATTTATTATTTTGTTTCAAAGTAATAAATATATATATACTTTATTTAGGTATTTTTTTTTACTTTTTGCATTTTGTTCAACTGATGTATTGCTAGATAAAATATGTTTTTATCTAGTTATATATGTATATACATATATAGCCTGATAAAACATGTTTTAACAATTAAACTTAGAATAAAAGTTTGTTGGATTTTTTTTAGAAGTGTTTTATATTATGTATTAGTGAAATGTTTGTTTATTTATCTTTTTCCAGAAATGTCATGGAAGGAGAAGAAAACAGAGATAAACGTATGAGTTGCACAGTAAATCTGCTTGTAAGTGATATCTTTTCATTACAATAGACATTAATAGTGATAAAGCTTGACAAGTAGGACAATAAGAAAATACAATTAAATGTGATTGCCATAAAAAATTAAATTAAAATAATATTTAAAATTATAAAATCAAGATTTAACTGAATTAGTCTTTTGGATTAAACATTTTTCTTATTTTTTGTACAAGTTAGTAATTTTTTCAAACATTAACCAGAATAATTAATGTTTGAAAAAAACCATTAATTCTGGCATCTTTTAAATTCATTTTGAATATGTGGAATAATTACAGGTATACCTTGAGTTACGTCGTCCTCGATTATATGTCGTTTGGCAAAAAATATATGGAAAAATAAAAATCAAGTTTAAGTAATTTTAATCGACTTTACGTCCGTCCACCACAAATTTTGAAGTTGTAATATCACTAGAAAAGCATTAAAGAACATAAAATAATATTAAAATATGTACATTTACAGTAAATGTTAATATAATCATCATAAATCCTAGAGAACGAAACATGAAAACGTCTGTGTTTCTGTGTTGTCTTCTTATTTAGCAGTCTTTAAGTTCTCAATATTGGTGTTTTCCATGTAGCTCCAATATCTATAGTTTGGCGTCATTGTCAGCTCCACTTGATATTGGTAAATTTAATATAAATTAGTTTATTTTCTACTGTCGCAAAAGATAATTTTAATAACTGTATTTGTTATTTAACCTTACAAAATCATCTTATTTTATAATGTCTTAGAGCAAACCATGTTCACAAATAAAGAGTCTGCAATGTACTGTAAACATCACCAAATTGTAAACATGAACATTTACAAGTATGTACTGTATGTACAGTACATGAATTCGTAAATTTAGATTACTTGTTTTCTGTACTATATTAAAAACTAAAATTTATTTGTTTGTAAGCTTAAAATGTATTCTTATTAGTCATATATTATTAAAAATGCATTTTTCAATAAAATACAGAACTGGGAATGATGGTTATTTGTTGTTTAGCCTAGTGACAAGTAGATTCAGACAGGTAAATTTGACTTATGTTGTTTTTCGACTTAAGTCGCCTCTCCTGGAACCAATTACCAATGTAAAGCAAGGTATACCTGTATTGTATTAAAAAAGGATTCTAATTTGATTTACTCTTAAAGCATAAATTATGAAAAACTAATTGTCAAAGATGAGTTTATTAAGCTGAAAACAGTGTCTAAAATTGAGTATAAAACAGAAACCTGCCTAAATGGAGATTAATTCTTGGAACAGAACAAATTTTTGTGTAAAATATTACTATAAGCTGAAAATCTGTTGTGCATTAAAGTGGAAGGCTTTTTTGAGTACTGATTGTATAACATAATTTAAGCAAAGCAGAATTTTTTGGTATTACATCAACTGCATTCTAATACTCTACCTTGTGGACCATGTCAACTTCTTAGTGATTAGAGTTTACACTTCATAATCCCAAAAGAAAAAAAAATATGATATTCTCATTGTTAAAACAGTATAATGCTATTGTTTCTCCCTCAACCCTCTAAAAATTAATTCTTTACTTGGGAGTAACAATATTTTAATAATATGCATTAGTTTTAGAGAAAAATTAATGCTAAAAATCTAAAAAGTCTTGCTAGTTACTGAAAACATGAATTTGATATATTTTCATCTTTTGTAAATAAAAATCAGCAAATGGTTACACTGTAGTGTTTTAGATCAAATTAATTTATAGGTTTTAACTAATAGAGAGAACAAGCCATTAAATATTGGGAACAACAAAGGCACTACTTTGACAATGGCAAATTACTTGAAAAATAATCATACTAAGGTTTTGAGTCTAATTCTTATTCTTTTTTAGTGTTAATCAATTTATTTAGTTTAAATAGTTTTTGTTTATATACAGTATATTGGTTTATATATATTTTTCTAAAAAGATTATCATATATTTTATTCATGCCTGTACTGCTCAAAAGGCATGTTATTCAAAAGGCAAAAAGTTCTATCTCCATAAAAAATTGAAAATCAAGTTGATGACAGGTGTGTAACTTGATTTTCAATTTTTGTAATAATAGAGTCTTTTGTCTTTGAGCTTATATTTCTAATTGAAAAATTATGTAATTTCTAATCTATATTCAAATATTTTATTTGGGCAGAATTTTTATAAAAATGAAATCAATCGAAAAGAAATGTATATTCGTTATATCTACAAACTATGTGAACTTCACTTGCCAGCAGAAAACTATACAGAGGCAGCATTCACACTTAAATTGCATGCAGATTTGCTGACTTGGTCTAATAGAACTTTGCCAGCAGATTCACGATACTGTCAACAACCTGAATGGCAACGTAGAGAATTGTTGTATCTTAAAATAATTGAATATTTTGATAAAGGAAAAGTAAGTGAATTTTATGTTTCCTTATACATCAACTAGTTATAATTTTATAATTAACTAGTTTTAATATTGGGTTGTTCGGAAAGTAATTTCGTTTTTTTTTTACCACTAGATGGATTAGTATTATTTTTCTTGCCATTTTTATTCTAATATTATCATCATTATTATTGTATTATCATTATATATTTTGACAGGTAGCATTTTAAGGCATATTTGTAAAAAATTTTGATTGATTTTGTGCAATTGTTTATTTTTTATGTCCCATCAAATATGGAAGATTGAAAGATTGGCATATTTTGCTCTTTTATTACCGAAAAGGTAAGAATACTGTTCAAGCGAGAAAAAAATTGTGTGACATATATGGATGTATTGACAGAATGACAGTGCCAAAACTGATTTACAAAATTTTGTTCTGGCAATTTCAATATTGAAGATTCACCATGTTCTGGATGGCCAGTTGAAGCCAATGAAAACAAAATAAAGGTACTGATTGAAGCAAACTGCTGAATAACAACACGTGAAATCACTAAAAGATTAAATTTGTCAAATTGAACTGTTTATGATTACTTGAAACTAATTGGTTTTGTTTCAAAGCTCGATATATGGGTTCCACATGTTCTTAAAGAGAGATGCTCTCTTTGGTGGGATTTTAAGGAAATTTTGTTTTTTGAGCTTTTACCAGACAATTTAACAATTGATTCAAAAGTGTACTGCCATAGATAGAGTAAACAAATTGAGTAATATCATCAAACAGAAAAGGCAGCCAGAATTGATCAACAAAACAGATGTAGTGTTTTACCACGATAATGTCAAATTTCACACAAGTTTGGTAACTCGTCAGAAACTGTTATAACTTAGATGGGACGTGCTATCACATCAACCATATTCGCCAGATCGAGCACACTCAGATTATTACTTGTTCCGGTCTATACAAATTTTTTTAACTGTAAGACATTTACTTGAAATGACAATGTCAAAAATCACTTGGATCAGTTTTTTGTAAGCAACAATCAAAACTTTTATGAATGTGAAATCATGCTACTACCAGAAACAATGACAACAGGTATTTGACCAAAATGGTTGATAAATAAATATTTTATTGAATTATATATTATAAAACAATATTGTGTTTTTTTTCCACGGGAAAAAAACGAAATTACTTTCCGAACAACCCAATAGTAATTCTATTTTAAACATGATTTCCATGTAATAAGTCAACTCCATTTGTTCCAACAAAAGTAAGTAGCCTGAAATGCTAAAAAGTTCAAGATGTAATCACATATGTCAATATTTATTCATTTTTTTAGTCTTGAACTTATTAATGTATAATAAACTGTACTCTTTAATGAGAAAGTATTTGTGTATAATTCCATATAAATAAAATATCGATTAACTTGTTTTATATAAAAAATATTGTGTTAAAAAAATGACAGTAGAGCGTCAATTATCCAAATCAATTGGGGACTGGAGTTGTTCGGAAGATCGATGTTTTGGATAACTGATTATGTACGAAAAATATATTAATTTAGCCCATCTTGACAGTTTTCTCCGTTGCATGTCACTTTGCGTTGAATTTTTGTCGATGTTAAGCCTAACGAAGACTATTGTATCGTTAAAAATTATTTTTTTTTTTGTACGAACAAAATAAATATATTGAAAAATATAAAAACAATAAAAAATTATACTTCAGAAGTTAATTTAGTATCAAAAACGTAAAATATTTGAGTAGTCCAAGACATAGCCAAAGATTACAGCGCCACAGCACTGGCGAAAATTTAAATTTGCCGACTGGAATTCTTCCGGATGATTGACTTTCGGATAATCGACGCTCTACTGTATATAAGAACAAATTAATGGCAATTTGAAATTTGAAAATAGTAAAATTCATATTATTAGATTTAAGAGAAAATTGCACTTAAAATTATGATACAAAGTTTTTGATAGAATAAAACACATCATAATGTTAACATCTATTCTGACAGCTAAGCAGATATTTACATAATTCAGAACAAGGATACTCACCTGATTACGAATAATATTAATACTATGATACAAAATTCAAATTGTGCCTTTTCCCTTAAATGGCTGAGAGGACACCAGGGAAATATTGGCAATGAAAGAGCTGACGAGTTAGCAAAGAAGGCAGCTACCCACCAAGAAAACACCATAATATACAGCAAATTACCACCTGTGACAGGATACAGCGCTATAAAAAACTATATTTTAAGTGAATGGCAAATGTATTGGGACAACTCCCATAATGAAACAACTTGCTCATGCTTACCAGACATTAAAAGTATCTTCAAGATGAATTGGCTCGAAATCGATCATAATACAACCCAATTTATAATGAACTATGGCTGCTTACACAGATTCAAAATCACTGATAGTGATAAGTTTTCTATTTGTAACAAAACCGATAGAAGCGACCACTACTTGTTCGACTGCCCTATAGTTGAAAAAGAAAGGAATGAGTTACAGCAATTATTAGGCTGCAAACATATTGATTGGCCATGCAATAAAAGCATTCTCCTGCAAGACAAAGAAATCTACAGGTCCTTCAAAACTCTTATTGACTTATATTTCAAACAGACTAGTGCAAAAATTATACTGAATATTGTTGGTTATCTGGGAAGCCACCCAGCCCTTTATTGTGTTAAGTCCCACGCGTTGCGGGTAGTGACAGTGATCACATCCATACTCCCGCCTATTCCATTCATTTTCTGTTACACACATTTTTCATCTTTTTTTGTACAATGATAACTGTGTAGTATACCACCCAGTTGTGCTAGGTGGTACTGGGTATGTACATATCACTTGTACCTGATTAATAAAAATAAAAAAAGAATAAAAGTATGAGATCAGGGGCTGTGGGACTACACTCACTTTGTACAGGATGGTTTAATTTACAGAGAGACTGTTAGGATTTTTTTATATCACACCAATTAGGAAGAAAATCGATCATGTCCTAACTTGCGATATTTAAAGGTTCATTTTTCAAGTGGTAGGATGGGAGTTTTGTAGGAAACAATAATGGAAGTAGGCTTGATAAATTTACTATATAAAACAATTATATTTATTTATACCAAGAGAAATATTATGATAAAGAATACAAAATAACATACTTGATTACCTAATATTAAAATAACACTATATAAGTTCCAAATTTCGATACAAGAATAATGCAACTATTTAATCTATCATACCTTAAAGTTTACACTTATTCGCGTTGAGAGAGTTTTACAATTATTTCATTCATTACCTGGGGATGTAGTGCAAGAACATTTTCTTTTCATAGAGAAGACTTCTTGTCTCATTCTTCCCTAATGGGATTGATGTATCAAATGTAAGGTGGGACAACAGGTAACTTATTTACATGGTTAAATGGCACATGTCTAACGACATGAGATTCATAACAAAAAAGTCTGGATAAAAGGTGACTTCTGTCTTTTATACCAAATCAGTGGACCAATGAAGGGTGTTCATGATTCATTTCTGTCAACTTTCATTTTAGAAGGAACTCTCCTCTTTTTCTGTGAATCAAAGGAAGTTAAAGATGATGTACATCGATAAACTTTCCTTCTTTTTCAAGTGAAAAATAATACTCTAAATGAAATTAATTTTTTAAAACATTTTAAACATCAAAATGTTCCCTAATATAATCCTGGTTCTCACAAAAGTAAGAAAATTTAATGATTCCTACAAGACCTATTTTTATTAAATATTACATATGTACATATACTTTTTTGTCAATAATTCTCTTTAACAAAAAATTAAAGTTTTAGTTAAATTTTTATATTCTAATTTGTATCAAATTAAATTATTATTAATATATTTTTCAGTGCTGGGAAGAAGGAATTCCATTATGTAAAGAATTAGCTGAACTATATGAGAAGAAATTATTTGATTATTCAAAATTGAGTTTTATTCTTGTAAGTTTTGAAATGAAACAAAACTGCAAAAAATGATTAATCAAGTTAATGAGAATATTATGTTTATTTTCCTAGAAAACGCAAGCAAAATTTTTTGATAATGTTTTAACCCAAATTAGACCTGAGCCAGAATATTTCAGAGTTGGGTATTATGGCATAGGCTTCCCTCTTTTCTTACGAGTAAGTAATTTTTTTTGTTTATGACAAATTTAGGTTTAAAATTAATAAAAACAATTATTGAAAATTAAACTTAATGATTTAATAATTTGACCTTTATTTAATATCTGATTATATTATATTTTGAGACACCATGAAGTGTTGATACTAGACACCAGACTTTTTCACATCCACTTTATTTTCTGATGTATTTTACAGTGTATAAACCAATTGTTTCAAATGCCAATATGTGTTTCGAGTTATCATCCCTCATCTGTTGGCTAACAATATTTATTAGTACATAGTGTTAGCAAAATTATTGCTTTACAAAGGTTTTAATTTTTAGACATATCTGATATAAGTTTTATACAATGGTTGTAAATGTATTGTTGACATATATAAAACCAAACACCACCGTTTATTGTAAAGCAGTTAAAAATTCTTAAAATTATACAATGCTACATTTTAGAACTATATTTTTTCAATAAATATTTTACATACTTTGAATAAAAATTTAAAAAGAACATTGGTGCAATTTCCATTTTAAAAATTACCTGCAGAGTTCTATTTTTACATTGGTATATTTTACATACAGTATGGATAACAATGCAAATAACATAGGACAGAAGCCAAAATAATGAAGAAGACATTTTCAATTATTTTGGCCTGTTAATATAACTTTTATGTATTTTTATCTTGTGAGTTTAATTGAAACACCAATTGAAGAGAGAGAGACTATTTTAGAGTCCAAAATGCATTTTGGATGTATTTTATATATATTATACATATTAGTTTTAATTATTGTACAATCTCGTTTTGTAAACTTAAATATATATTAAATACAGTAGAGCATTGATTATCCGACTCAATTGGGGACTCAGGTTGGTTGGATAACTGAAAAAATCGAATAACCGAAAAGAATGAAAAAAATACATTATTAGTATAGTATATTAGTATATCCCATGTAATTAGTATATTAGTATATCGTTAACCTACTTCGCATTAAATTTCCATCGATGTTAAGCCTAACAAAATTTTTTTTAAATAATAATTGTCGCTATTGTATCGTTAAAAATTATTTTTTAAATTATTTTATTGCTCACAAAACAAACAACCACTCATAATTAGAAAATTAAGTCTCGTTTAAATACTGGCCACACTTTAATGGTCAAGCCATGTTGCCAGCTAAAATACGCAAAAATTTGTCAAAAATAATATTAAAGTAGCCAAGACATAGCCAAATATTGTAGCGCCACATCACTAGCGGACATTTGAAATTTGCCGACTAGAATGGTCAGTTAACTGATGTGACAGTTAATCGGGGGTCGGATAATCAATGCTCTACTGTATAAGAAATTTTTGTGTTCACATTCACTGGTGTGATAAGCCCTAACATAAATAACTGGTGTAAATTAGTAGAAAAGTTTAAATATTTATCTAAAATATATAAAATGATGCTTCTTCTGAACTTTACCATTGTTATTTGTTGTCAAATTTTCTATATTATGTGTTCTTTTGAAAAAAGTAAATGATGGCAGATGACTGATATTTAATATAATTTCCTAAAATTGACATCAACTCATATCATTTGAAAACAAATGATTTCAAATGATAAGAGTGACAAATAATTTCAAATGATGCTTTTACTACAACTATTAATGAACTATAGGGAGAAAAAATGTCTGAGATCATATCTTATAAATTGAATCATGGGTTAAGAGACATATTTTGAATGGCAATTTCAGATGATTCAGAATATAAGGTATTGCAGGTTATATAATGCTTTTATTTTTGTTTTAGCAATTTTTATATAGTTTTTTTTTGTGGATTATATGTAATATTTCATATCTGATTACTGTTGGTTGATCATTCTGCAGAAGTTGCTTCTGTTTACATCTATTTTATGCATTTTTATTTTATGTTTCTAAGGCTCATAAAAGATTGTTAAAACCTACATAAAATGAATTATTATCTTTGTATTCTTCAGTGACACCAAATTACAGTATTTGATGTCATACTAGCAGACCCCACCACGCGTTGTTGTGGCTCAAAATGTATCTATTATAAATGTATAATTTCCCCCATGGGGGAAAATTTTTCAAAAAATTTCTTCTTAGTGTACATTCTCTTGACGTACCCTATTAAAACGCAATCAAAAACGCAAAAACCCGCATCTAAAATAGTATAAATAGAAGTAGAGTTCTTTACGGTAAGCTTTAATCCTAACCATCTCCCTTCAGTGGGGGGGAATTTCGACATGTATATTATATAAAAACACGTGCGTATTCGAATACAGCATTGTGTCAAAATGTCAAAGGAATTGGTAGGAACAAACAAACATTAAATTTTTATTTATATAGATAGATAGAAGATGATCTGCTTTAGTTCATTTTCACAGAAAAGTGTAATGCCTCACAGAAAAGCAAACTTAGGGCATTGTACTCGTAGTGCCATCTGTTGGACATAAAAGCCTTAACCTAGATTATATCTTTTAATTTATAGGAATGTTTAACGGAATAATATATAGCCTATGTCCACTCTGAAGTTCCATTGTAAATATTGGTGAAAGAATTTTTGAAATTGGACGAGTAGTTTCGGAGATTACCTGTTACATCCAAACTTACTTACAAACATTACCTCTTTATAATATGAGTATAGATAAGATGTGACTTTTATTCAGAACAAAGCTGCTCTCATTTATATAGAATATTTTAATGGTAAATCACTTCTTTTGGAAAAACATGAGTTTAAAAGTGTACATTCTAATTTTACTTTTTTTTAAAACCAGAATACAATAAATAAATAAGTGCTGAGTGCCAAAAGTGCAGTAGGCTTAAATGCATTAATTACTTTTTACTAAATAATTTGTGCTGAAATAGAAATGCCTGTACATGCCATAAAATATGGTGACATTAGAAATATTGATAAAATTTGAATAAATGATTCTTGTTAGGCATGTTAGAAAGTTATAACTTAAAATCACATTAAAGATGAAATAAATTGTATTATTTTATAATTTAAGGTAATAAATCTACATTTATATAATAAAATTTAATGTTTTATTTTTATATTATAATGTTAATTGAATTTTTTGTTAATATTTATTTCAATAATTTTATATTAAATTTAACATTTTAAATTGATTGATTATAGAATAAAGTATTTATTTATCGTGGATTGGAATATGAAAGAATTGAAGCATTCACTCAACGACTACAAACTGAATTTCCACAAGCTCAAATCTTGATGAAGAATACACCTCCTGATGATAGCATTATGAATTCAGATGGACAATGTATCCTTTTTAATAATTTTTACAATTGTTTATAATATACTTTCATATCAGCATCAAATAATAAAATTTGTATATAAACATTAATTGATATGTCATTCTAATGTAATTGCTTGAGTATATCACAATAATTATGTGACAATGCCGAAGAGCCCTCTCTTCAGCACCATAGGACCGAAGGATCGACATTATGTCGGCAAAGACTGCAATGACAAATTTATCAGAACTGATACTACTGTGTCTTCTGGGTAGACACAGAGACCGTTACGTTCACATTTACATGCAGGCAGTTGCGTCTGTGGGCAGTTGGACTCGGGATGGAAACCGCTTGAGGAAGTGCACCCAACACAATTCTAACAATAACAAAATTAGTTTATTAAACTAGTTCTACAGAAGGGTATTTATTTTAAAGCTTCTTCACGAGAACAGAGTTGGAGAGAGAGAGCTTACATAACATCGCAGGTCGTTATAAATATCTGAAACACTATGTACGGATTTCCAGATGTCTGTGGAGTTGTTGAGGAGCTTTGGGAATGCCTCTGTTGCCTTGGTTGGTAGTTAAAGTCTATCAAAAGTTGAGATACATTAGTTCTTCGTAGGTATTCCCACAGAAACACTGGATATTCGGGAGAAGCACGCGGTGAGGAGCAATGATGATAAATCTTTTCGGCTGGCACACAGGGAATATTCTCGCGGACTCTCGACCCCTCTCACTGTTCCTTCAGGTCTTCTCTTTATTTCCAAGTCACGTTGTCGTTTTCCACCAATAGTGAATTTTTTGTTGTAGTTCCCAGTGACACATTCTGAGTTCCTTGGGAAAGGAAACGACTCCGGGAAGAGAAATACACTCATCCTCCAGTAATAAAATGAAAAAGGTTTTTTTTTTCTCTGAGATTTAAATAAATTTCCTTTTCAAACCGAAAAATGAATTTTCTTTCGAAAAATTCCCGAATAAAATTGTGGGTTTTCCCCTTTCCAAGTCCGATCTCTCACAATTATATGCAGCAATGAATGAAAATGTTTTGTCTTATTCATTTTTGCAAGATTAGTTTTTATCTATAAAATGATGTTTAACAAATAATTATTTTAGAAATGAAATGAAACTCTTTCTTTCAGTGATGATCAAATTCCAAAACTGTATTGCTTCAAACTCATTTCAGTTCAGTATTATTATGATATAGTTGCTATTCAATTTTCTGTGAATTCATTTTTCTTAGCTTTCAATTTAATAATGTCATTAGCATTAGCATGCACTATATTATCAAAAGTATTCAGAACATTGTTATGGCAAGTACGAAACTTAGTGTTTATCTTGAATTGTCAGTTTCCATAATTTTGCTATAGAGGTATTATCGGTCTTCTGTTTTTGAACATGCAGAAATTTACAGTAATTGATGATGTCAAAATGGCTTGCAATATCAAATATTGGAAGTTTACTGATACAGCATCCAGCAATTCTATGCTGTCTGTAAGTTGATGTCCCTATAATTTCTAGGTGTGCATAGCATTATTACTGTTATCTGAGGTATTAACTTTTTATGTTGAACTCTTAATGGCACAAAATCTGTCTTAGCAAATACATAATGGAGAGTGGACAGAATTTGAATAATCCAATAAATATTTTTGATAATGTAGTGTAATGAATTTTATCAAAAAATTATTTTTAATATTAGCTGGTATGTTCTTTTGATATAGCTGCATTCAATTTCAACTAGAGAGTAGGGATCTGAATGTTGAACAGTAAACAAAAGTGGAATGGTATATGAATGAACTTTTGTGATGCTATTATAAAATTTATGAAGGGAAAATAACTTACAAAATAAATCACAGTAATGAGTTCCTTGTTAAAAGCTACACCCAGGATTTCTATTTCTAGAAGTCATTTCCCTTTTTCAGTCATTTCTCTTACTCAGGCCATCTGAAACTCCTGGTAACTCTGCTGATGACATTGATGACCTGGTACCATTATCACCCTTTGAAGGATATTATGACTAAAATATTAATCTGAATGACTTTTTTTAAATGAATGAAATTTAATTTTTCTGGTACAGCATTTTAATAATTTTTGCTGTTTATATTTTTATGTTCTGTAATATGTAGGAGATGCATATTAAAGTAAAGTTATCAAGTTGGAGTTTTCTTTAGATCATTTCTTTATCAAGAATAAATAAAACAATTAAGCTCCTCATTTATTGTTCTAGTCTTAGGAACAGAACTTGGTCATTA
Organism: Centruroides sculpturatus; assembly: GCF_000671375.1. NCBI lineage: Eukaryota > Metazoa > Arthropoda > Arachnida > Scorpiones > Buthidae > Centruroides > Centruroides sculpturatus. Next base: position 85,411 of record NW_019386014.1, on the reverse strand, counting down.
AGTGAGGAGTACCTGTATATTATCTGAAAATGTAATGAGAATTAATGCAAATATCATATAAAGATCAAGATTATATACTGTATTGCTGTTTTATTATTGTAGTGAAGCTTATGTACTACAGAAGTTGATTAATCTATAAATGAAAATGCATCTAGACAATATAAAAACTAACCATTAATAGGAAGGATGTAACTTTATTTTAAAATATTTGAAACACATTAATTTTTTTATTTGAGTTAGGTTACATCATATGACACAAATTCAAATTCAAGTTAGTAAAAATTATTAAAAATAATATTTTTAATAATTTTTGTCATCTGTCTATTGTAATAAGTTATATGAAATATTAGTTAGTCCTAAGTTATAATTTTATTGTGCTAATAAAATATTCAGTTTGTTCATATTTTAATTTAATAAAATATAAAAGCAAAAAGTAAAATTAGAAATAACTATATATGTAGCTATAAGTTACAACATTTTTGGCATACATTATGTCATCTTTCAAGTATCATATACCACTGAATGAAATAGTTGTTTAAAATATTTTAAGCTTAAATATGTGAATAGAGAGCATCCTAAATTTATTTTATTCTGTTTTAGATTACTTTGCCCAATAGAATGTAATATAAAGAATTTAGTTTTGTTCTGACAGTTTGGAATGCTTGTCAATAATAATCATAATGTCTGAAAATCAAAAATTATGTATTCCAAATTTTTTAATAAACTGATACATGACTTCTTCAAGTTAATAGTTTATGAAAGAATTTTCTACGTTATAGAAACAAGTTAACTTAACAATGGGACATATCTTTTTAAAGTTATTCATTACCATTATTTATGAAATTTTATCTTAGATATACTTAAATTTTATGAATTAACATCTTTTTTTTACTTTCAGTAAAATTTTCTATAGAATTTCAATAGTTCCTATTTGTAATGCATGCATTTTTCTTTTGCAGTAAATATTCTGTGTAATTTTGTATATATTTTTTTATATGTTGTTGAATTGCTGAAATTTTATTTCCTATATAAAATAAATTCTTAATAAATTAGTTGCTTTAACAATAGATATTCCATAATAAAAGAAAAGTACACTTCATGCCAACATTTAACATTTCACAACATGCTAGTGAAATTATGTTATAAAATATAAAATAGATATTCCTTTAGTTGACTTTAAAATGCAATTTAATATTTATAAATATATACTTTAAAAACTTGAGAAATGTAAGTAAATTCTTTAGGAATTTCCTTAATTTATTCAGATATTCAAATTTGTAATGTAAAGCCTTTGCCAAAATTACATCCAGAGTTTGAAGGACATGACATTCCTGATAAAATTCTTAGCTATTATTTAATTAATGATGTGAAAACTTTTCAGTTTGATAGACCACTGCATAAAGGTCCAGTTGATAAAGAAAATGAATTTAAGGTAAAATCTTAATCTATTATGCTGAACTAATAATAGAATTTTTAAAGTTATAGATTAATTAAACAGTGGTTCCCAATCTACTGAAATCTAAGTCTTGAGTCACATTTTTCTATAAAAGTTGTTTGAATTGTGAAATATTTTTAATTTCATTTAGTATGGTAGTTTTTATTGATGTTCGTTATACTAGTATCTTATAAAATTAAAAGTATTCAGAATTATGTTGAAAATAATACTTTGTCACTTTTTCATTAATGCATTATTTAAATTTATTGATATCTGTAGCATTCTATGATTAATTTATATTATTTTTTAGAGTCTTTGGATTGAAAGAACAACTCTAACAATAGCATCGTGTTTACCTGGAATTCTGAGATGGTTTGAAGTAATTGAACGTCACTTGGAAGAATTATCACCAATTGCTCACGCATGTGAAAGCATAGAACACATGAATCAGGAATTACGCCGTCTAATTGGACAATATTCAACCGATCCTCGCAGATCAATCAGCCCACTTAGCATGCGACTCCAAGGAGTTATAGAAGCTGCTGTAAATGGTGGAATAGCAAAATATCAAGAAGCTTTTTTTACGCCTTCTTTCTTATCACAAAATTCGGAACAAGCAGATAAAATAGGTCGTTTAAAAGCATTAATTCTTGAAAAGGTAAAGTATTTTTTTTACATGTTTAACTAAAATTTAAGAATTGTCAATATTTAAAAATGTTTTTATCTTTGTTTAATATTTAAAAACTGTAAGCTTGTAAAGAAAATATTTTCAAAAGATAAAGATGAGTTTTTTATTAAAGGATCTTATTATAAGTTTTTGTATTATCAGTATGTTTATTTTAATTTGGTATTAGATCAGTGATTATATATAATTCTATAATTGAAAAGCAGATTCCAAATATAACTAAGCAAATTAACCCATGGTTCCAATAAATAACCAATATTAAATTTAATTTTGACCAAATTTTCTCACAACTATGTACTTTCTTATAGAAGATTTGAAATTAAATATTTTACAAAACAGTAACTTTTTTAAGAAATTTGATCACTTGTATATTTTTCAGGGCTATTGAGTTGGAAAACTATGCCCCAACTCCAACTCATAGAATTTTGGAAGCATTTTTTAAGTGAATTACCAGGCATTCCTATTGAAACCACTGAAAGTATCTAATTATATATATATTTCACAGATCAATGTGAGGACTGCACTTAAGAAAACAGTTTCTTACACTCATATGTAGATTTTCTGAATCATGTATACATTATATGTCTGAATCAAAGGAAGAAAAACTCAATGAATACTGTGAAGGTTCAAAACCCTTTTGTTTTAGAACAGTATCACCCCTCTAATAAGCCTAGTGATTAGGTGAAAAGGGAAAAGGGGGGCCTTCTGCGGTCAATGACCGAGACAATCTCCTTGAAAAAAATCGTTAGTATATTAATAAAAGAAATCTCCTCCATTTGTTTAACGTTAATTTTATAGACGTTAATATTAACAAGACTGGAATAAGAGATGGTTCCTATCCCCTCTTTGGTTGCATGTGACATGTGGTTACAGCAATAAATCACCTCGTTCATAGTCAAATGCGATGTTTAATATAAACAATATCTAGATTGTTGATCAGTTTACAGAAATTATTGTCAGATGAATGTTAATTTATGGATGAGAGCCAGTCAAACCTATAGAAATTTATATTATAAAATCATATCTTCTAGACACTGATATCAATAAATTAAACAAACTTCTTTGTGCCAGTGGTCCGTACTAGCTAGATCCAGACATCAACACACGAACAGGTGTGCGTATAAATCATTAATGATGTCATAGTTCTCACCCCCTCAAAAAATAGTATAAAGAGGGCTTGGACGGAATCCACAAGGCAGACATCGACTGCCACATCTACTGACCCATACATCACCCTATCTGTCACTACCTCGCCATAACTGCCGTGACGATCCAGGAACGTTGTTACCAATGACCCATATTACGGATTGAGAACTTAGAGATATTTTTTTTTTTTTTTGGATATCTATTTGTATACTCTCTCTCTGAGAAGTCTCTTTCCTAGAGATCTCTTGCTCATCTCTTAATTTAACTTAGAGAATAGAAATTAGATGTTCCATATGAAAGATGAATCATTATTGCGATGTAGAATAGAATTTTTGTAACTCTTCACCTTTGCCTTTGATATATAGAATTTTATAGTTGTTTATTAAATGTGTTATTCTTGTTTAACCTGTGTATTTATTTGGGAACCTGTCAACTTGCTCATTAACCTCCCCACTCATTTTATTTTGCCCTCCTATAAAGCCATCCTCTGACAGAGCCGTCGGTAAGTGGGACAACTAACCCCTCGGTTTTCACAGTAGTGTTAATAAAAAACTATTAATGCCATATACAGTGAGTTTTTCTTCCCTTGATTTAATATTTGGCATGAAAATCAAACTATATTGTATTATATGTCTGAATAATAAATATCATGTGCACATGAATAAATGTGTTCATTGATTGCAAAACTTGCAGAAACTTTAATCTTAACAAAGTGTAATTATGCTCTCTATCATCATACTGATTAAAGAGCACATGTATACAAATTAAAAAGTTATAGCAGCATCAGCATGTTCAAATTACATATAACTTATCAAATTTTGCAAAAGTACAAAAACCTTTGGTAATCTGGCACCAAGTGTGCAAAACTTGTACTGTAGTTTTAGCAAAATATAATATAATATAGATTAATTACAATATAAAATTTAAAGCATTAATATACGATTATAAATATTCATAATATAAATAATCCTTATTGTTTATTTATTTCTTTAATTTGATATTAAATTTATATATTTATTTTTGGCAGGTTTGTTCCATTAAGTTAAAATGTAGAAATTAAAATCATTTTGAGCTTTATTATATAATATTTAAGTTTTTATTATGTTTGCTGTTTCAAGTTATGAAAATATTATGCATTGAGAATACAAAACTGCTTGTTTATAATAGTAATTGAAGAAAAAGTATATTGACACTAAATTTTAATACTTTAATTTATAGGTTCAAATACTTGAAGGTGGTTTATCACTTCATGGTAGACTTGCTCCACAAGAAGTTCTTCCATTGCATAGGAGACTGGTTGATAGATTTTCTGTGATGAAACAATCAATTCGAGATTCTGATTCTCCTTGTATCTCTCGAATTTCAACAAGTCGCAGAGGAGAGCTACCAACACCTCCAATTTTAGATTCAGATAATCGACGTCCATCTATTGTAAAGTAAGTCTAATCAATAAATATTAAAGTGATAATTATTCTGTGAATTAATAACATACAAAATAAAGATCTGGACTTTCTTCTTGTTTTTAACATATGCATTTCAAACATCATACATTTATTCTAGCCCATATCCCTTTTTAGCTTTAGTTAAAGCAAAGGACAACTTCAGATTGCTGTACTTTTAAATCAAGAGTCTATAATGATCATAAATCAACTTACTGAAATTTAGATGTTACTGTTTCTATTTTTCTTTCTGACAAATTGATTGTTTTTCTTTTATATACAAACTTAAAAATCACTTAATTTATAAGTTTTCATAATGATGTTGTTACACACGAGTCAGGTTTCTCTTTAAAGAAAGTCTGACAATGTCAGAAAATTTCCCAATACAAAGCAGAAAAATATTGTCTGCATATTCTTATGTATACAACCTAGAGCATGACATTTTTTTGTTTTTTGTAATCTCAAATGAATGAAATAATTTCCTATAAAATGTTATTTTGCTCTCAAGATTAAATTGTAGCAAAAAACTTTTTGTTTACATCTGTGATTCCAAAAATGGACACTACCACCCTGGACCCTGGTGATAGTAGAAGACTCAAGAGCTGCTGAAATACAAAGGGAAAATTCACTTTGAAATAAAATAATAATACTATTGAACTTTACAGTACAGTGTAAACAGATACTGTAAAATCAATTTTTGAGATATTTAACTTTCTACATAGAAGGTGTAGAAATAATGCTTCTCTTTGTAAATATGATGAAAAAAATACACAAGTTGCAGTCATATGAGTTGAGCAAACTAAATGTGTACAATGTTTATATGATGTGGCACTTGCTCATGCACTTTCAAGTCTTGTTTAATATAAGTATAATGTTTCATGAGGATAGCTCTTAATTAATTTGTGCATACAAAACCAATGAACATGCACCAGCCTTCTTTGTTCTTTGATATTCTGCAGGTGCTATTGGCATTTCTACATTTTTGTGGGTACTAATCAAGTGGTAGTAGTTGCAATATGTAGTTTGCTATGTATTATTGGTAATATTTCATTTACATCAAGACATTTTGTAAGCAAATTCTCTCTATTTTAACTGGTAGCATTTTACTACTAACTATTAAAGAAATTAGATTTTATTACCATATTTTTACAGAATGACCGTTATGCCAGTCTATCTGGGGAGACCATGAAATCAGATATTTCTGTATGGTAAAAACTGGCATGCCAGTTTAAACCAGGTTATAGATACCTGTCTAGAGGGTGCATTAAAAAAACAAATGAGTTTTTATTCCAAAACTGTGAAACTGTCAGCATTAAATCAAAAACTATGATTATACATTTAATTTCTTTCTAACAGCATAAAAATAGCATTTTCAGAATTCTAAGAGTATTTTATGTGTATTTTATTGTTATTTGATTCAAAAATGCAAAAATAAACACATTAAATTTAGAAACTTTCCATAAATTATTTCAGCTTACCTTAGTTACAAATGATCTGATTAACATTGGCTTTGTGTGAAATGTAAAAGGAAGGTGTTATTTTTAATGTTGGAGTAGATGGTCAGTGTAGCCCATATTGACTAACTACCAATGTCAATAAGTCATTAATTGTTTTATTTTGTCTTGTGAATGAAAACTCCTTCCTGATTTTAAGTCACTCAAATTATGATGTTATTATTTTATTGTACTCTGAAGAATGTTTTCTGTAACATTTAATTAACAACTAGTTTTGTTAGATCTGATTAATTTTATATTTTAGTTGCAGTTTAACTGGCATGCTGGTCTCCCCTGTTTATGTGTGGCATGCCAGTCATTCTGAAAAAAATGGTATGAAATTATTAACTCATAAAACTATTCCCAATTTTAAGCTTAGTGATATTGTGATTTTATTAATCGTATGTACGGTAAGATAGCATACATGGTGATGTTAAGCTTTTATTTAAATAAAGCTGAAATACTGGCAGAATGAACCTTGTTCTTTCATTTTGACAAGTTTAACTATTACGCTGGATCATGCAATATCCATGAAACTTTTATCATAATTGTTCTATTCTAAAGTTTTGTGATGAAAGTGTTGCCAATTGCTTGTTCATGCAGTATTGTGCTGTCAAGTAGCAGGAGGCCACTGGGATGATCCCTAATGACCACTTACTCTGCACGGGTTGGTAAAACCTGCTCTCAGTTTGTCAGATGGCTTAGGAGGGCAAATCGAGTGGGAGGGGTAGTGAGGTCGTGACAAGGTGTCTGAATAACTACACAGGTTGAACAATAACAACACATTTACTAAACACTTAAGAGATTTTACATATCAAAGGAAAAAACATAGATGACAGACATATAAACAATAAAAGGTTTCTATTTTATATCTACGCTTTATCGTAAACTAAAGAATGAGAGAGACCTCTCTAAGAGAGACTGTTGGAGAGAGAGACTACATTTGGTCAAGGGTTTACCTTGTAGGATTTGATCTTGTCATATAGGGCATTGGTAGGACGCACTGGGATCGGAGGTTCCTAATCGTAGTTTCCCGTGGATGGCAATAAGGAGCGATGGACGGTATAGCAGTATGGAGCTGGTGTCCCTGGATGTCTGCTCGGCTATGTCTGATGTGGGTGTATGCTCCGTTGATCTCCGAATGTAGAGGTCTGCATGGAGATGTCCGCTGAGGATGGCTACTTGGCGGTGTCCTCTTCGGCTGTCCGCTGAGGGTGTTGATTTGGCGGGGCCCTCTTCGGCTGTCCGCCCGGAAGTGCAAATTCAACTCCTTTTTATACTTATCTCGGAAGGGAATCATGGGGGAAGAAAATCTGATGCAATCACCAGCTCGACCTGCATATAGCTGTGTTTATGTTACCATCAATAATTTTCCTTCCAAATTTCCTTCCAATAATTGACATCTTCCCATCATAAATTTGTCAAACTCCCTGATTTATTGACATGAGGTGACTCATGTCAGACTATGTCTCACCCCCTTAGCAAAATCGTTGCCTTATTTGGTCATTTAGATTGACTTTCTCATCGGTTCACTCGGACTTAGAGGGCACCTTATATTTATGTAAGACTCGAACTATTTCCTGGTGTGAGGTGAGTCCTTCTTCAGACGATTAAAGTCACCTTCGATGTGACGCAGTACACAATGTGTGAAGATTCACACTTGCGTCTGAATTCTCACACTGCTGTAATTCTCTTTGGCATGGACTGTATGAGATGTTGGTAAGTGGCTGGAGGAATCTGATATCATATCCATTTTCCAGTCCACTAAGAATGGATGATTCTGGATTCAGCTGCCTGATGCCTCTTTTGATCTCATCTCACAAATGCTCAACTGGATTGAGATCTGGTGATTGTGGAGGCCAACTAAGCAGTGTGAAGTCTCCATCATGCTCTTCAAGCCATCTTTGGACAATTTGAACTTTATGACATAGAGCATTCTCTTGCTGAAGTATCCATCTCCAGTGGGGTAGGTTATTAACATAACTGGATGTACTTGGTCAGTGACAATATTTAAATACCTTTGGACATTCAGACATTGTTTCACACAAAACAAAGGGCCTACACAATGCCAGGAAAACATCCCCCAAACCATAACATTGCCTCCACCAGCTTGAAGTTTTGTAGCAGTGCACATAGGGTCCATGTTTTCATGCTGTTTTCACTCTGCTATCTGCATGTTGCAATTGAAAATGTGATTCAATTGCACATTACCCTTTTCCAGTCATTTACTGTCCAATCTTTGTGAACAAGTGCAAATTAGAGTTGTTTGATCTTGTTAGCTGCAGACGACAAAGGCTTTTGAACAGTCCTTTGGTTTCCATACCCAAGATGATGTAATGTATGACGAACAGTTCTTTCAGAGGCCATTGGAGATGTACTGTAACTTGACTAAGACCAGCTGTAATCTGATGTAATGCTGCTCTTCTGTTGGACTAGACAAATCTGGCAACTCTCCTTTCAGCTCGAGCATCTAGCAGCCGAGGATGACCATATGCCTTACATTGAGACCTGCTTTTTTGTTTGGTAGTCCACTCATTGTACACTTGAACAATAGCTGCTCTCAAACACTTTAAAATGACAGTTTGGCTGATACTCCACTGCTTCTAGCACCCACAATAATTCCACATTCAAAGTCTGTTAAATCACGTTTTTTACCCATACCTTCACATGCAATACCCTTCAATTGTCTATACAATTATCTAGCAATCCCTCTTTATAACAATCTTGCCCTGTGATTGGCAATAGCATGACATCATAGCTGATTTGCATAAACTTTGCAGGTGGTCATAATAAATTGGCCACTCAGTGTGTGCACTAAAAGGGAGTAGTAGTCTAAAAAGTGGTTTACATCATAAATTTTCTATTTTTTCTATAATTTTTTATTAATATAAAAAAACAAGAGAAATCAAATAAATAATTTTGTCTATTGTATTTTCAGATTATTTAAAGATAATGATAATATAATACAATGCCTTACATTTTATTAGAATATGAGAAATTTTGTTTTTGTGATTTATATTTAAATTAATAATAACATAACAGTCACATGATAAATTTAAGTAAAAGTATAAAGATATGCAAAAAGTTTTAAAATCACATTTTTTCATAACATACAAATTTTAATTCTGTGTATATGTCATTGCTCATTGTTGTGAATTCTAAAAATTATTGTTGTTTCAAATGCACTATTTTCTAAGTACTATTATTTCAAGATTTTACTGTATGTCAAAATCAAAAGTAGTAATGAAAAAAGTAGTAGAAATTTATCTACATACAAAATACAATATTAATTTATTCTGACCAATTTATTAATCTTCTCTTTCAAAATCATTATTTTAGCACGCCTCTGCCTCCAATTCCTGGGGAAGTAATATTAAAGAAACCTGTTGAATCATGCGGAAGTAATCGTTCGTCATCATCCGGATCAGGTATTTATGGACACTTTTTGCCAGAAAATTCTGACGATGAAGATATCTATAGTAGGCCTCAAGATTATTCCGAACATAAGTTTCCATCCGAAAGACCGTCACCATTATCTCAGCCATTAATAAATCAAAACTCTCCTGTGTTATCACCTACAGTACCTCCACCTTTGCCTACTAGACCACATTCTGTTGCTTTGGGTCCTTTGCCAGAATCAAAGGTAAATTAAAATTTAACATGTATATGTTTAATCATCATTGAATGTTTATAAATAGAATTTATTTTGTGGAGAAAGTAACTCTTTAAAGTATGTTTACCTGTATTCCTCCTAAACCAACTCAAAATTTATCTTATTTGTCATTTCCTAATTTTTGTCTTTATTTTGTTGTTATAGCAATTTTAAACATGGATTCTTTTTTATTTTACTTTTTTTAAATCTAAATGTAAAAACAATACTTTATCATTGCAATTATTTTATTATATATACTGTACATCTTATTTTTATGTTATAATTTTTAAGATATATATTATACACAGCTACAAAATGTATAAAATTTATCAAATTTTATCTCATAACTTTGACTATATATATAATAAAATATTATGTTCTGTTACTTACATTTTTATGGATGAATGGTTTTTTTATATTAGAGGTAGTAATTCCATGGTAGAGGATTATTACTTAGCTCAAACTTGGTCATAAAATGAATTTTAAAAATTTATTTGCTAAATAGTTTTGTTAAATTCAAAAAATGTTCTGTTGAAGGATATTTTAAGATTGGTAATGTGGATATTATTATTATTTATATATATATAATACTCCAATGTAGTACTGTACTTAAATAAAATTTTTTGCAATTTATTTAAAAGTTGTGTAACTTTCCAGCTGTTATGAGATTTTATAAAAAACTTTCTATGTTATTATTATAAAATGGCAAAAGGCTTAATTTTGAGGGTAGAGATGAGTTTTATAAAAATCTGTAAATACTAATGAGTAAAATCTTTATTAAGTCTGACCTCACTTGAAATATGACTCATGACCCTCTCAACCTTTCAGAACCAAAATTTAATAGCATCAATATCCCTTATACACAAGATATTGTGCTAAATTTTGTTTCTTAATCATAGATACTAAATGAAGTAGATGTCAACATACATGCAAATTTTGTTTTTTGTTCAGAGGTCTCAAACATGGATATTTGCAAAAAATCTCTGAGGGTTAAATTGACATGATTCCAATACTTCTCCTTGTTATGTATACATAACAGCCAGGAAAGTAAAACCTAAAAAATATGAGTCAAAAGTTTTTATAAAATTATTTAATAGATATGAATAGAAAGTGATCTTATGGAATACTTATCTCAGTTGTAGAACTTTAATGTTTCAAAGTTATGTAACCTGAACAACCTTATATTTTTATAAGAAAAATTAGTTGGGCTTGATTGTGATATTGGGGAGCTTCAGAGAAGTTTTATCATTTAATGCCATATCAATAATTTGTCATTTTATGCTATGACATATTACAGTTAGCTTTGGGAAATCTCATCAAGTAGTCAAATTTATGAAAAGATAAAAGACTAATAATTGTTTTTTAAACTTTTGCATAATCCTTAGTCATCAACAGAGACCAGACTAGGATTATGATATTTTCCTGGCTGTTATGTATGTATAACAAGGAAAAATATTGAAATTGTGTCAGATTTGACCTTTCAATTTTTTTTGCAGATTTCCAAGTTTTTATGCCTCCTGAACCCAAAAAATGGGGAAAAAATTGTGTGTGTTAAAATTTCTATTTCATTTAATATCTCAGAAATGAGTAAAAATTAAGAAACAAAATTTGGCATGGTATCTTGTGTACAGTACAAGGGGCATTGATGCTATTAAATTTTGGTGGTTAGAACTCAAGGGAGTGAGAAGATAGAGGGGAATTGTGTCCTATCTTGACGTCTTAATATGTGACACACAACTTGGATGTTAAGATTTTACTTGTTATCAACATTTACAATTTTCTATAAAACTCATCTCTACCCTCAAAATTAAGCATTTTGCTATTTTATAATAATTAATAACATAGAGAGTTTTTAATAAAATCTCATAACAGTCAGGAAAGTTTTGCTAGTCATTGCAAGATTTTTTTTGTTTGAATTTCAACTATGATTATATCTAATTTTCTTACTGCAATTAATTAGAAACAAAGAAAATTCATTCAGAATAGCAATTATAAAAAAGGACTGTATTTTAATGATAAAAAAAATAGACTTAGTGCTGTTTTAAATTTGATTTCCTATTATCTGCATTATATTGACAATGACATAAAAGTATTTACAATACAATAAATACATGCAATTACTAAAACAATAAAGCTTTTGGAATATTACTTAATTGTGATCTAATTATAAATTTTATTTAAATTATAAAACTAGTTCATAATTAGTTCATAAATACATTTTCACTGGTGTCATTATTTCTTAAATTTACATTGGGTTATATCATAATAAAACAAGTTTTTAAAATTTATTCAATGTAAGTATTGAATTAAAATAATTACAAAATTGTAAAATAAGAAAAACATATATTATGATTTTTCTAACTCAGATGAGACATACACTTGTATGAATATAGTGAAGTGCAATTCAAAATAGTATGGTACTTGCAATGCCTGATTTAGGGTTATGAGCCCTGCAGGCTGCTAACATTTTGTGCACTCTTTACAAAAATCATATTTCCTTCCTAATACAATTTTTTTTTTGTATTATTGTAGTAAGAATTTACCAGAATTAATTCCACTAAAATTGTGTAATTAATTTTGGTAAACTGATGAAAAAAGCAACTTTTTTACTACTTTATCATACAATATTTCTTTTTAACAGACCAAAAAATAAAAGCTTAAATAAAAAAATTGTGACCCCAGGCTATAGTCAGTCAGCCTGTTCAATAATAAATTTTTATTCTTTCTAACTTCTCAAATTTTTTGGTTTTTTTTCCCTGCATTAATAAACATATCTTGAATATTAATATTTGATATTAATCAATTTTAATCAATAGGTGCTTCCTTTTGCTGTACATTATATATTGAAAAATTCACATTTCAGAAATTCACTTTTGTCTTAAAAAAATAAATAGATAAATAAAAGAACTTGTAGATTTTTATGAATGAAAATATTTTGCATCATTTTATGTCTAATGAAAAGAGTATTCATTGAAAGAAACAATTTATAATAGTAATTATTTTGTTTGAAAGAGATAATTCATTTCCTTTGATAATGTTCTACATTTAGTAAGAAAAAGATTATACTCTTCTTGCCTTTTATCAAATTTATTTTGCACTGCCTTTTTTTTCTGTTAGCAGCTAATAGTTGACAAGAGTATGCAGTCTTCAAAACCTTGGGATGTATCACTGGTTCATAAAGAAAATTTAGATGATGGAACTGGTTATGCAAATCCATTTCCACAACAATTTAGCAGTAAAATAGTGAGTCCAAAAATAATTAACAAGTGGCCACATATTTCGGACAATTCTCCGGGAAACGTACAGTCTCCAACTGGAAGTTTACAAATTACTTCCCCGATAGTGTCGGGATCAACAAGAAACAGCTGGTCAGAACAAAGCTATATGACAGATGTAGACGGTGCTCCTCCTTTGCCACCAAGAGGTAATATTTTGTTTCTTTTAAGTTAATTTATAACTTCTTACTTTATTGGAGATTCCATGGGGAGATTTTCATCATTAAATGTATATATACACTTTACAAGAAACTTCAATAACTATTAGGTAGACTACTGTCTAGTTTTTAAAAATTGCTAAATAAATAAATGTTCAATGGAAGATTTGGATAAATTAATCTTATTCAATAAAGAAGTTCATATAGCCTTCCCTCCTGCTGGATAGAATTTATCACAACTTTAAGAAAATATGCTTTAATAGCTACATAGTTTCTTCTAAAGTTTATACACTAATGATGGGTTGGAAGGCCTAAAAGTACTTGGAATATATACCATACTATTATATATCATACTACCATAAGATCTCCAATAAAACAGGAAGTAATAGAATATTTTAATGTAGAAAATTAAAAACTATAAAACATTTACTTATTTGTACTTTAATCCTGTAATTTAAACAGTTTTTGCATAAATAACAAAAACTGAGTAAGGCTGTATAGATTTATGATCATCACCTCCCCGAAAACAACAGTTAAGTTTTAAGAATACATTTTTTAAATTTATATGTAATAAATATAGAAATTAAACAAAGTTTAGCATGACAGATTTTAGAATATAGACATTTTTAAGAATTTTATACCACATTTTATTTACTACTCAGGGACTTTGCCTCCCTAGCTGCTTATGACAACCCAACACTTAGCTTACTTTACCCAGTTGTTCCTAATATAGACTATTCATAACAAAAATTTGAATAATATGTATACCTTCATCTGTCTAATTCTAAGTGAAGATTCCATAATGTAAACTAAGTTCTGATCTGGTCTGACCTCAGTGTGCATTTTGAAACAATCTACAAAAATATTGGGAACAGGCAAATGACAAGGAATAGGAAAACTTTCTCATTGTTGGGTTTTGAGTGGATTTACAAGATAAGATGTATTTGTTGTGTATAGTATTCATTTCTACTTTATTTTATACCATACTACAAAAATTAAAAATATGTTTGGAGGAGACAATTTTCTGGTACAGAAATATTGGGAAATTGCCCCCTCTGTCCCATTATGGATTGATGTTCATGGAAATAAATCTCCACACACTAATTTTTAAAAATTTTTTTTATTCAATTGACAAAACTTTACTTTTACATTTTGATGGAGAAAATATAAAACAACCTTTAGATTTCAGAACAAAACAACTGGTTCAAAAAAAGAAGAATATTTAACATTCCACAGAAAAATGTTCTAATTCCATGGTTACATAGTTTACTTCACTTGCTCACTCTATGGACTTGGCCCAAATATAGACTAATTTTAACAAAAATTTTGTTAGTTGTACTTCCTGTAGAGTGGGTGGTGCAATTCCTGTTCAAAAATATCATAATTCATTGATTTCTAATGATAATGCTTTTTTTTCATGACAAAAAAGTTTGAGAATTTTAAACTAATTTTATTTCTTATTAAAGATAAAATTAGTTTAAAATTGTCACACTTTTAAATAAACTTGTAGATAAAGAATATAATAAGGAGAAAAATTTCAGATGCAAAAAAAATTGCTGAAAAAGGTGCATATTTAAAAGTAGTGCATTTTTGCATTATTTAAACTAAAGTAGAATGAAATAACATTTAAATAATTCAATACAATTTACTACAACAAGTGAGATTTATGTTTTTGATTACATGATAAAATCTTCCTCTTTATAAATATCATCTTCCTCTCTCCCAAAAGACTTACATGGTAAGCACTAAAAGTTTCAGATATTATAGGTATAAAACAATGACATAATTTTTTAATATAGTCTTCTTGCAGTTCAATACACTTATTACATCTTGGAATTTGCATTTCAATACCCTTGAAAAAATAGTATGCAGTGTTGTCTGCAAAATGCTCATAAACTGTCTCCTGCAATTCTTTATCACTTTTTCAAAGGAGCCAGGTCCAGGCTTTAGGGTTAATGGTCATGTTTCTTGAAACCTCACTCTTTCACAGCAGCCTTGGCAATGGCAGCAATATGCTCTGCCACAATGTCCTGCAAGAGGTGAACATGATGCAAATTACTGCAACAAGTCTAATTAAAATAAATGTTTCCAAGCAACTTATGCAAATTGATGGAAAAAACTGTTTTATTAGTCCACATACAGATGGCACTATCTGATACTATCATTATTTTATTCCTATCATATCTAAAATATATTTAGACCAGAAATTTCTGGCTCCTACCTTGTATATAATGAAAAGTTTCTTTCTATATTTACTGATATGAGAGGATCTAATTTGGTAAGTAGTCTGTATGGGAGCCCACTTCTTATGCAACTATCTCAAGATCAAGATTTTGAGACAAAATCAATGTTTATGAAATAATAGTATTATCTATGAATATTAAACAATTCTGTCAAGTATTTGAATGAACCCTACTGTGAAAAGCTTGCATTCACTGTACTTGTATCCTGTATTTCTATACTCTATGCTATATGAAAGTTTGAATTACTGTATATTACAAAGTATGTATAGCAGTATGGGAATTATTTATTTATTTGTTTACTTTCAAAAACTGTATAAACTTTTAGCAGAATTCAGTGCAATTCTGTATATCAATTTTTTCATCAAAACTCATTGATTTCAAAAACTGTATAAACTTTTAGCAGAATTCCATGCAATTCTGTATATCAGTTTTTTCATCAAAACTCATTGATCTTTATTAAGTATTGTAAATGATATATTAGTACTGATTTACAATTTTGAAATTTGAAATTACTAATTGTATTTTGTATAGAAATATTTAACAATTTAATTTGTTGAGTTTAAGTGAATATTTATTTTATCAAATGTCAAGTTGAAAGGATTTCAGCAAACTTTTCCAAAATTATAGCAACAAAGCACAATTCATTTAAACTGCTTTAAACTATAGATTGAGTGTGGGAATGCAGGGTTTTCTTGTTCTATTGGCCATGTAAATGGGAATAAATGTCGGTTTAGGACATTACTAGCTCGGCCACTTAAGTGAAGTTTACTGTTTCTTTTGCTAATTTAAATAGTGAAACAAAATTAAAATCTATTTACATTTCTGAAAAGTATTTTGTATTGTATATATTTCCAGAATAGCACTTAAAATTGTAAATACGAATTTTTATTAAATTTTCTTATGTCAAATTCTAGGTAACGAGAAAAGAATGGTTACATCTTGGACTGGATCATCATCTGTGGAGGAACAAAAACCAGCTTTACCCCGAAGATTAGTTAAAAAGGTACTATTATATATTAAGTAACTTTAAATTTTAGAGTATAGATTGATTATTAAAGTGCACTCTTACATTCTAATACAGATAAAATGTTATCTGTTCAATTCTATAAACTAAAATTTATTTTGCATTAAAACACTGATCATCACAACAAACATATCCCACTCTGACATTCAGTAAGAATCAAATTTTATTGAACTGATCTGAATTATCAGAATTAAAGAAAAATTGATTAATACTTTTAAGGTAATTAGTATTAATTATTTTATTAATGATTGTAGTTATTTACACTAAAAGTGGCCAAATATCTTATTTTTATATTTACAGATTTAAGTAATTTATAACATACTCTAAATGTGCATTTCTGTTTTAAATGAATTTAATTTGTTATGACTTCTTCAAGTACAAAAATTGATAAAATTAATGTGACATCATCATAATGCTGGGCTGCAATTTTTAATTATGTTTTATAATTTAAACTAATCTTTCCATGTCTGTCCACTCTGTACATCATAATTCTCCTGATAACAATCAAGCCACACTGGTCATTTATCTAACTCTGTTCTTAATAAAATTTTGCATTGAAATCATATGGTTTCTGGTCCAGATCAGAAATTTGTATACAATTAATCATGGTCTCTGTAAAGTACTATATTATTTTTCCGACTTTTCTAATGATTATCGACACGACTGTGTGCCGGAAATAGCCGTTACCTAACGGGTACTTTACGCGGATTCACGTTAATGTGCCAGGCCTGGATTTTAAGCGTGCACCGAATTAAGTAATGACAAAGTTAGTCAATAACAATCCAATATTTAATAAATATTCTAGTAATAACTATATACAAAATTTAGTAAAAACCAAATAACAATTTATTCAATGTAAATCAATAAAAATCAACCCAACAAAACTCAAATCAATCTATTTTCTAACTTAACTATTCCCCTTTGGAATTTGACAAAAATTCAAAGACTTAAGTTATGTACAATAATTCTTATGAATTAAAGGTCCTAATCGTCACTTCAATATACTAGGAACCTTTTTCCTCAACTCTCAAGACTCTCTAATCTTTGATCCACAAATTGAATAACTTCAAAATTGCCTTGGAACTACTTTATCCTATTGGACACCTCTCTCTCGTTTGCTGATACGAAGCTTACCATGCTTATTGCTAACAGAAGCTCACTTCAGTCATCTTTACTTGAGGTTCAGTCTTTATACTGTGAGGTGACGTCACAATTCTAAGTGAGATCACTCCTCTCATTTACATACTTATTGCTAACAATAAACTTTTCCTGTTTGTCTGGCAGCCTATTTTCCGACAATACTTGCTAACCTTTTAAATTATTCTTTTTGACAATTCTCGGGATGTTTTAAGAATTCTTTAAGGTTTAGCAAGTTTCCTAAGTTGTGCTTGTGGGGTCTTCCCCCCTTTTCTGGTGCAGACTTACTTTTTTCCGCTTGGGAGCGCAAGTGTGTGTGAGTTTTATCTACGGCGCTTTTCTCTCGTTGGTGAGTTGGTTTCTCTTCTATTTTTAAGTTTCTGAGGTGAGTGGTGAGGAAATCTTCATCTTAACAAAACATAAGCCCCAAACAAAAATAGAATAAAAGCAAAATGCTTGGACTTGGTTCCTTACATCTCCAGTTCCTGAGCTTTCCATATCTGGTCTCAATTTTCATCTCTCTAACTCCATTCTTGAGATAAACAAACGACAGATAACAGTGTTAATATATAGGTCTGTGATTTGAAAATTTCAGCCCAGTTGTAATATTTATAATATAGTATTGTCATTATTATATTTATCTATATATATAAAAATGAATGTATGTGTGTGTGTGTGTGTGTGTGTCCTTTATGCATTACCACACCGTTTATCCGATTGCTGTGAAACTTTGGGAACTTGTTTAATATATTCCGGTGAAGGTTTGTGGCATAGTATGATTGCCATGAAACTTTGGAAAGTTTTTTTAATTTTTTAATACACTCCTGCGAAGTACATTTATCCTACGATAGATGGCGCGTGTTTACACGAGCATTCGCGCACAGTGTGTGCGATCCATTTCAAATTGTGAAGACCATTTCCCCCTTTCAAAAAATATCTCTATATATGCATTTGTTATTTATGATATTTGTAACTATTTTTGTTTAATCATTTTATTTCAACTTTTTTTGCTAATTATGTATTCGCTCGAACTTCGTTAAAACCTTAACTGTACCCCGAACAACAACCGAAGTTGTAGGAAGAAATTCGCGTATTTTACCGATCTAGGTATCCCCCCTTTTCCAAATTTTAATATGTTTTCCTGATGAAAATGAATAATAATAATAATAAGTTTCAATAAAATAATAAAATGTAAATTGAATTTTATCATAACGAGTTTGCTTAAATTTCGTTTCAAATTGTGAAGACCATTTCCCCCTTTCAAAAAATATCTCTATATATGCATTTGTTATTTACGATATTTGTAATAATTTTTGTTTAATCACTTTATTTCAACTTTTTTTT
>NW_019386014.1:61902-65907 GCF_000671375.1 Centruroides sculpturatus | reverse complement strand
TTATAATAATTGCAATAAATGATTATTAAAATACTCATAGTTTTATTTCCAAAACCAACATTTACTAATCGTCTTTAGTAAAACCTAGCATGTACCAAATTCTAATGGTAAAAGCCCGGAAAATCATCTCACTTTATAAAAATCCTTACATTTACCAACTCATGTTGGTAAATCCGAAGATTTACAAGTAAAACCTAGGATTTACCAATATACGGGCTTTTACAGTAACATAAGCACCAGACGGAAAAACAAAAAATATCGTGTATCCACAAACACTCCAATAAATAAATAGAATTGAAACGACACTTTGAAATGTTTTCCCGATGAAAATTAATAATAATAATAATAATAATATAATAAGTTTCAATAAAAATGATAAAATGAAAATTGAATTTTATCATAATGAGTTTGCTTGAATTTCCTTTCTTCTGAGATCGCAGCAATGCGCGACGGGTAAGCTAGTTTGGGTTATTAAATACTTAGGTAATACAGTGAAAACTGCTTAGGCGACCACCTGCATTCAATGGGCACCTGTTAAAATGGACAAAAATTTCTGGCACAGAATAGTTTTTCCATAGAGTCTTCGTATAAGTTACCTGTATTAAATGACCACCTGTGTAACGCGACCACAGGCATCAATTTTTGGTCCGAAACAACATACAACAACTGTAATAAGCAACCACTTCTGCAGATATATCTGGTCTATTGTTCAACATTTCCCCCTCCTAATATAATGAATTAGTCTTAACTTATGTTTGAACCCACCTGGCCACTTCTCCCACCCTTGAAATTAGGTGCAGGTGTTAATAAATTAGTCCAGCAACAAAGGAAATCCATTTCAGTTTGTTGGAAAATGTCCAAAAATCAAAGAAATGCAAAGTGCTGTTGTGAGAAGATTTTGTTAAAATTATGAGAGAAAGTGAAAATGGTTTATCACAACAGCAATTAGTGGTGAAGTTTTAACTGTAGGAAAATGAAATTTATTTTACCATAGACCTACAGTATTTTCCTTAGGGGTATAAAATATTGTACACGATACAATTAATCGGCTGATCTCATTGTTTGATAAAATTTATTTTTTTTATTTATTAATTATTATTTAGTTTTTTTTTTTTTTTTAAGCTTATATACAGTACATGTGCAATAAATAGTTTCTGTATCAATCTACCTTATTTCCACGGTATTTTTAGAAAAAATAATATCCAAGTAATTTTCCACACGCAAAATATTCAAAAAACAATAAACACATTAATGCAAAAATCAGTTTTACAGGCAACCTTTCTTTCTTGATTCCGCAATTGTCCAATGATAATCACAGAATATAATGAAATCGTATTATGAGAAAATATAATAAAATTGTTTTATTATTAATTAATAATTTTTCTTATTGTACTTAAGAAAATATTAAATATTAAAAAATACAGTATTTTTAAAGTTAAAATAAGATTAAACTAATGCATACCAAAACCAAAGTGATGTAGAGATACAACGCACTTGTATATCGATGATGTAATACACATAACTGAGGAGCGAATGAAAAGAACCAAGTTGAATTAATTAAGTCGGGAAAAAGAAAGTGTGCATTATAATCAAGAAAATGTGAGTATTGTATTAATCTTTAAAATATTGGTATTAAATCTGTCTTATAAAATCACGACGACTCCTGTAAATTGAGTTATCCAATAAGAATAAAATACAATACCAATATAGCCATATCGTTGAAAAAATTCACTTATTTTTTTCACCTCAAGTTTTGCTTAGTAGAAATGGCTAAAAAGTGTGCAAAATATGTACGGAAATACAGTATTACAGCACCACCTGTATTGGACGACCACCTGTCTAAAAGACAACTTTTTGAAGGAACTGTGGGTGGTCGCCATAGACAGGTTTTACTTACTTAGGTAATCAAATTATGTCTATATAAATGTACATATTACTATAAAATATTAATGTGTTTTAACACTGCTCAAAATCTAGAGTACTGTGTTTTGCTATTGTTACTGTTACTGTATCACTACATATATATAAGAAACAGGCAACATCTTTAATTGATTTAAAGTAATTTTAAAAATAATATAAATTTTTTAATGAAAACGAATAAGAGTTTTTATTGAGATTTTATCACAATAATGAAAAGAAATCTGATAAGGGCTTTTGCCTGGCTTTCCTGAAACTCAAACAGAAGATTAAAGTTATTATTCTGAACTCTGATAATTTTCAGTTAAAAGGAGTAAACACCAAACAATTGCCAGATTATATCTAGCTATATTAATGCTACTAACAGTAGTATTAATATAGTTTCATGTAATCTGGCAATCATTTGGTGTTAATATTTAAAGATAGGATTATAGGATGCTTATATTTGTAAAAGGCATAAATTTTATAAACTATTTTTATTATTTAAAAATTTCCATTTAAATTTTGTTGAATTGTGATAAATGTTTCTAGTGTCATATTGTGTGATGTCATGCCATTTGTGTATAAGATATAAAAAAATAATATTTTTTTTACTCCAATAAGTTTTTATTCAGTGGAGTAAAAAATATAATAAAAATATTATATAACTCAGACATTTTGAAATATGAAGGGTGTGGGGGTCATATCTCTTGAACCTGTGGTCTGATTTTTCTGGAAATTTCAGAAATTTTCAACAAGAGAGACAGGAGTTAAGCTTCAAAATGGGGGGAAAAATGCCATGCACGTGCACACACACTAACATCTATACTTACCAAAGAAAGCTTCCAACTTTTTTGCATTCCTTGATGTTTCAAGTTCTCGAGTCCAAAAATGTAAAAATCTTAGAGGTTCACTTTTTGACCAATTGTCATATTTTTCCTTTATCATATAATAGCTGAGAAAATAAAAATAATCTCTGATCAAAATAGTTGTTTGTGAAATTAAATGATTGATAGTATTTTCCTTACTGTATTGGATCTCTGTAAGATATACAGTTGACCCCCCTATAACACGGTAGATACGTTCCTGTTTTTATGAATCCAGCTTCTAGGAGTTCAGCCAATTACAGCCTGGCACATGTACAGTTTAAGACTACGGCTGTTTGAAAGGTTTCTTCCATAAAATTAATTGATTCTAGACTAATTCGACTCAACATTTCCAAAATACGTATAATTTTTTGGAAATAATCCATATAAACTATGCTATAAACAAAAAATTGTAGGATTACTTACCAAGTGTGCACCGTTTGACTATGCCATTGCTTAAGCTTGTTTTCGTCGTGGAGATTGTCATCAAATGGCGCTCGTGGGCTTCCTGATAAATGATTTTTTTTTTTTTTTGCGAAAAATTCACTGAACTTTGGAGACATCATTAATATAAATATAATTTTTATGGACGTTAAATAATTGGTTTTTGGTAGGTTCGCTGCTCAATGGTTTGTGCAATCCTGTCGCGACACGAGTCAGTGATGACGTTTTACCGAATTACAAGAGTTTTTTTAGCATGTTTGTACGAATACTGTCGCAAGTTTTTCACCGTGATATAGGAATCCAAACTATAGGAACCCATGTTATAGGGGGGTTGACTATACTATCTAAACAATCAGAATATAAATTTAGTTGGAAAAAGGCCATAATTTGAATAAAAATTTGAAATTATCTTTTTGAAATAATTTAATTAAAATTTATGTTTAAAGATTTAAATGGAATTTTATTAATTTCTAGTAAAACAGTTTTTAAATCATGAGTAAATTTTTTAGCCAAAATTTTTCTAACAGTTCTCACATAATATATCAGGTTTTCTTGAATAGATACAGTCAATAATCATGTTACAGAAGCAAACATGAATTTTCAACAGGTAATAATTTAAATTATATTATTATTATTTTTTGTTTTAATTACATTTTAATTGCATAAGTAATCAAATTTGGCACATATTGTTCTTGATAACTGAAAAAAACTGATTTTGTTTAATAAAATAAATTTAAATGTTTATATAATATCAAATATATCATTCGATGATGATGATGACACTCTGGCAGGGAAAAAG
>NW_019386014.1:45055-61105 GCF_000671375.1 Centruroides sculpturatus | reverse complement strand
TATATATATAATATTATAAGCAAAATGCTTCACCATTACCAACTGAAACCAAAACTAACATCTTACAAAAAGTGCTATAAAAAGAGAGATATAATGGATGAAATACAGTAGAGCATCGATTATCCGAATATTGATCAACCAAAACGTCAATTAACCGAAAGCTTTCCAGTCAGCAAATATAAATTTCCACTAGTGCTGCGGCGCTGCAATCTTTGGCTATATCTTGGGCTAATCCAATATTATTTTTGTTGGTGTGCATATTTTAGCTGGCAGCACTAGCGTGACTATGAGAAGGTACTTAAGGACATGCAGGATTTGAACGAATTTCAACATGGGATAGGTTAATATATATTTTTTGTACATAATCGGTTATCCAAAAAATCAATGCTCTACTGTATAATCAAATCAATCAAGACAGACAACAAGTGTTTTATCTACACTTTCTGAACTATTATGTTTCAATTGCTTTGATTTAATTTTAGTTTTAGTGTAAAATCAGAGTTTTAATTAGTATACTGCAACAGACACATAAGCGATCTTCCGAGGAGGAATGTCTCTTATGGAAAATTGTCCCCTATTTAAATGTTACAAACATGATTTATAGGAAACTGACCTATATTTAGGTGTTACAAATGTGAATAAAACCCGGAAACCCCTACGTTGGAGAGGCCAGTATACATTGGTGTTATCCATTCGGCCACTGGTTAGTACCTTTGAACGACTCATATGATCATAAATATACAGGAAAAATATCACAGATTATTTTATACTTGTTGAAAGTTGAAACCATTCATTCAAGAAATAAATATCAATTTTTATAACTTAAAACATATACAAATTAAATGCAGCATATTGATTCGAATGAAGTCATCTGTATATGAAATTTAAATATTTTTATACTTTAACATTTTCTTGATAAATATATATAATACATATATTCTATGTTTACATAAAGAACAATAGAAAAAATTTACGCATGAGAAAATCTTGCATGTTTTATTTGAATACGTCGTTTTGATTTCATTCAAAGCGAATCGCTTCATCTACTTTTGTCTTCATCATATATTTGACAGTGTTTGGTCTGGTTTTTTTTTCTACTGTTTTTCAGATGATGAATTCCTTTGTAGCAGTTTCCTTTTTTTCTCCCCTCGAAGAACTCTTTCTTTTACTACAGCAAAGATGCCTTGGGTCTACAAAAGTTGTTTATCAAGTCAGAAAAATATTCACCGACTGAAACGTATTATTTAGTTACAGTACGTATTAACATAAATAAGACACACTTTAAAAAAAAAAAATACACAATAAAAATTCAAATTACGCGTGATTAAATTCAAATATTTAAAATAAATCATCCATTTCGGATAGGTTACAGTTAAAAACAATAGAACAGTCTTCACTTCGTTGTGTTTATATTAATAAAATTCAATTTAAATTAATTTTTTAATCATTTATTATATATATTTTTTAAAGCAAATAATTTGCATTTTATTAGTACTAATTCGTTTTAGAATGGAATAACAATATTTAGGAAAGATATTTGTAGCTTTTAATATGGATTTATATAAATTTAATACATTAAACTAATTTATATTATTGTTTTTATAAGAATATAATTATAAATTTATATCAAATCAATCACTGTAAAATATAATATTGGAATGAGAAGTATGATAAGTGATGAATTCTTATATGATTGATTGCCTTGGGGGAATCCTACGAAAAAAAATAATAAAAAATAAAACTGGTTTGAAGTTTAGTCACTTTTC
Source organism: Centruroides sculpturatus (assembly GCF_000671375.1). Taxonomy (NCBI): domain Eukaryota; kingdom Metazoa; phylum Arthropoda; class Arachnida; order Scorpiones; family Buthidae; genus Centruroides; species Centruroides sculpturatus. The sequence goes on along the minus strand of NW_019386014.1, from coordinate 59,339 downwards.
TTCGTGTCATAATTCCTTTTGTTTTTAGATTATTATTATAAATCTGATTTAATTTAAAATTATTCTAGATAATTTAATACGTCTTTTAAACGAAACAGGGGCTCACAACCTGTTGTTAACCCACCTGATTAATATGANAAACTAAAACAAATCTTAAATTTTTATTAATAAAAAATATTTAATACACAACAATAAATTTTAGTTTTTCTAGAAAAGTTTGAACAGTTTGTTTATAAATTTAAAATATTGAAATTTGTTTTATTAAATGTCTAACAAAAGTTGTTGTAAAATAACAATATTACCTTAAAAAAAATAACTGTCAACAAGACTATGTCTTGTTTATAAAATCGTATTGCTTGCTGTGTTACCAGCTTAGAGGTATGAAGGAGTACATGTCAGGAGTTGCAATTTGGCACAGTGTGTTAAGTGCCCAAATCATGCACGCATAAAAAAACCTGACTTGTAGGTACTCGGGACTGAGAACCGAGTGAAAGTAAAATACAAAATGGCGACTCTCTCTACAAACAGGCAAACCGAAGTCAGGTGGTAAGAGTACCACCCACAGTCATTCAAGGAAATGGATTCTGACCCTAGGACTGAACACGTAGTATTTTCTTTCTAAAATAAAATTTGTAATCTAATTTTGTAAATTTGGGAGTGCTTCAAATATGACATTAAAACAGGGTTTTATGTCATTACAAGTAGGTTTTTTAACATTGTCTAGTATAGTAAAATCGTGAGACCAGTAAAAATTTGACATTATAATCAGGTTAAACTGTATATTGTTTGTGCAAAATAAAAAAAAATAATTTCAAACGATACAATAGCCACGATTATTTTTTTCAAAGACGAAAAATTTTCGTTAGGCATCGACAAAAATTCAACCCGGGCCGACACGCAACGGAGAGAAATTTCGAAATTGGATAGGTAAATTTCATCGAAAATGCATGGTGGACGACTTCGTGGTCGTGGCTGGCAAAGTTTGAACGATCGCGCCCAAAAGCAGCGATACCAAAGATTGGAGAATGAGAAAGAGATCCGCTTTGAGCGTCAAAGTGATTCCGCTTAATAGTGTCTCCGAGACATAGTCGTGTCCCAAATACGGTTTTGCCATTTTACTTGTTTAATTTAACCTTTTTGGTTAATATTTAAATAATATAATATTTTACCAGTATTATATAGTTGTCCAACAGAAGAGTAATCTATCTGATTTACAAATCTTTTCAAAATAGACAGTTTGACCGGGCCCTAGACATTTGTCTCATTTGTCTATGCGATGATCCGGCCTGCATAATGTTGTAAATGCCAAAAAACAAACTTTTCAGAAGAGGTAAAAACACTTTTTCTAGTGAATGAATTCATTTCAGTTTTACAATAAAATGGTAAAAAACGCACTGGTTACAAATTCTCTGAAATGTCAAAATGATGTAAATATAAGCTGCAAAGTTTTAAGCACCAAAAGTGCCAAAGTGACTTGCACTTTGGCACTTTAAACATTATGGCTTCACATAAATTTAGCTTCAAAATACAGGTAGCCCTTGGTTTACGCCGCAGTTCCATTTCTACAAAAGCCGGTGCAAATCTAATAGGCATAAAATGAACCCATATTTACAGTGAGGTATAGGGTTAGGTTCTACATAAGTGAAAAATAAGCAAGTAATTTTGTTTATTAATACAATATAATACAAAATACATTATAAATTTAATTTTTAAAATGTATTTTATCATAAAATAAAGTGAAATGTTTATATTAAAAAATTTTAGTTTCAGATTTCTTACATTTTTCGGAAAAAAGTATCCATCTTTAATTGTTTACATTTTTGTTTTCTTTCATTGAGAATTTCGGAATATGGTTGAATGGATGCGATGATGCTTCTTTTTACATTTGCACTTCGCTCCCAATCATTGTCCAACTGACAAAGTTCATCCATCAAACTTTCCATAGTTGAAAGAATATGTTAACCTGACGTAGAGCTACAGACGAGTAGAGAGACTGATTGGTCGACCACCGGTCACCATAGCACATATTTGAACAGTTTGAACAGGAAAATTGAGGGTGGCTAAGGAGAGAGATATCATCTGACTGACAAGAAGTAGATATCATCTGGCTAATAAAAAAGTATCGTCTGGCCAATGAGAAGTAGAATTGTCTCACTAATGATAGTTTGTGATCGCTGGAAGTGCTACTGCGTCGTAAGGTGTTTTCCTGAACAAACTGATATGGGATACATTCATTGGTGCTATGGATTCGGACACCATTTATTGGGCTATTAAGTTTAATAATTTGACTCGTGGGTACCTAAACATTTAGTATTTTAATATTAATTTAATGCAAATGTATACATACCCAATAATATTAAACAGAAAAAATAAATACAGTGGGTGATCGGTTAACGAACATAATCCGTTCCAAGACTTTGTTCGCTATCCGAATTGTTCGTTAACTGATTATCGATTTACCATAGGTTTTAATGGAAATTTAATTAATTCGTTCTGGAGACCCCCAAAATAAAAAAATATATACTTTCTTACTACGTTTATTTATATGTAGTAATAAAAATACATACGTACAGTAAACAGTCTTGCATTTTTATTAGTCATGTTTTTTCCGTTTGAAAGGGTTAAAGAATCTGTCTAATGTCGATTGCTCTTCTCTCTTCTTTAGGATTTTTCGTAAGTAATTAATAGCATTGCAATTGTAGAAATCCCCAAGCCTCAACCTGGTTTGGATGCCATTCAAGACCGTCGTTCTGACATCATCCCACTTCTTCAAAGGATCTTTAATAACAGATATAGGCATTAATCCTCTTTTTCAGAAGAAAACATCTCGCCGAGTTTCTTGGTGTTCTTCATTCAAGAGTTCTTGGCGTTCTTCTGTCGTCAGATCCGTTTCAGGTTCCATTATGAACCCTTCGATGTTCTTTATTTCTCAGATGTGATTCTTGTTATTGTTTTAGCTGCTTGAGTCTTCTTGATTATACAGTATTTTTCTTAAATAAGATTGAACTGCTGCCTACTGTAGACCTGTTCACGCCATACTGCCCAGCAGCATTAGGCATCTTCTGCCCACTTTCTACCTTTGCTATTATACTCTCACCTTTCGAAAAGAAAAACAGACGCAAAACTTAACGAGTGCCTACCCGACAGTCTCGCGAATACATAAAAGAATTGTTTTGTCAGAAAAATAAAAGGCTGGAATTACAAGGGAGAGTTTCAAAGTTCGGAGGAATACTATCCGATCGGTATATACCGGCTTGAGCGTCGATGTCGACGTCTCCCACACTCCGAAAAGTTTCGAATTGTTGCCCGAAGACAAGGGAAGACCAATCGGTATTCATTATTTTACGTCGTTTCTTCTTGTGTTTGTTCTGTGGGGTGTTCGTTATCCGATCATGTGTTCGTTGTCCGAACATAAAAATCTTTCGCGAAAGTGTTCGTTATCCGATTTGTTCATTATCCAATCTGTTCGTTAACCGATCACCCACTGTATATTCAATAAAAATCTCTGTTTTAACGAATGTACAATGTCGTGGCTCAGTAAATATGTCAACACTGAAATGAATATCACTCTAGCGTAGGGAAAATCTAAGAATAACACCGCAAAATGGTGAATTGCGCAGCATGGTAAATTGTGTTATTGTGAATCATAACTAGTACAGCACCACTATTGCCACAATATTTTTTTGCAGCAGAAAACATTGCATTTAGAATTCAATTCTTAAATAAAACTTATTTACAGAAAAGTGACATTTACAATGTTCTGGCATTTATTAATATATTATAATATAATATATTAATAAATTTTTAACTTGGCTCTAGTTTTTAAGATTTTGAACCAAATATGTCAAATTTTTGGAAAAGTTGCCATTTTTCTGTAGTTCTTGAAATGTATTCCTATACAGCTTAAAGTACATTTTCTTCAATGTCTGTGGAAAGAAAAGAAAACAGTCATTCTTATGACAGCTCTCAATATATGCTACAAATAATGCAAATGGAGACTCTTCATTGACTCCTCCATGGTGAGCTTAAAGCTGTTTTGTTATTGTTGTGTAACAAAAGCTTTCTATTCATATTTGCCATGCAAACTACATGAAAGAATCATATAAAAGCATGAAGCAACTTCTTGCAAAAGTAAATTATCAAGAACATAAATAGAAGGTGTGTTGTGATTTGAAAGTTATAGCATTATTACTTGGACTTCAGCTGGGGAATATGAAGTACTGTTGTTTTCTCTGTGAGAGGGATAGCAGAGACCAAGTAGCACATTTCAAAAGGAGAGACTGACCATAAAGAAAATCCCTCGAACCTGGATCAAAAAATGTTATTTCTGAACTGTTTGTAAAATTCAGTTCGATCATACTACCATCGTTGCATATAAAATTAAGACTTATGAAAAACTTTGTCAAAACCACAGATCAAAATGGCTCAGAATTTAGTTTTTTAGAGAGACATTTCCTAACATTAGTGAGGCAAAAGTTAGAGGGGATATTTGTAGGTCCACAGATTTCCAAGCTTCCCAAAAATATGCCTTTTGATAGCATACTAATAGGTGCTGGAAAATAAGCTTGGAATGGTTTCAGGATGGTGGTAAACAATTTTCTTGAAAACCACAAAACTTCTAATTACAAACAAGAAATTACAAATTACAAATAACATGCTGTGGTGTTATGAAAAGATGGAATGCAACATGTCATTGAAAATGCACAAATGCACTTTTTGCATCCTCGCATTGACTTTTCTCTGAATACTGTGGGTCTGTCAGTGACAAACATGGGGAGTATTTTCACCAAGACATTGCTTGTATGGAAAAGTGATACCTAGAGAAATAGAGTCCGGCAATGTTAGAAGACTACTGCTGGAACATTACATGTGAAACACTTGCAGATTCATACAAAAAGTCTGTAAATAAGTGTCATACTTGTGAGTGATGTCCTGGATATTTTATGCTTTCGTTGTTTATTTATTTTTTGTGTATCAAAAAGTGTTCTGATGGTTTCTGTGTTCCAACTTAAATGAAAATTACATTATGTGTATGTATTCAGATATATATTATGCAATTTATGAAACGTTGATGTACCTTGTAAACTTGAGCTAATTCTGGTTTTTATAATCAGTTTTGAATTCAGCAAGTCAAAAGCATTAAGAAACAGCTTGTTTTGTTTCCTTCGGAAACAAAAAGTTTTTATTTGTAGACCTGTATTATTGGATGTCATTTATATTATACAAATGTTAATTAATAGTTTTTATTAATTTGATTTAAATTGAATTGTGTTTGTTTGTTTGTTTTGTTAAGTTATGGTAACGCAACACTAGGGCAATCTGCCTATGGGGAATGCCTTCCAGGAGGTCTTTTTAAGGGTAACTGGCCCTTATTTAGGCATTACAGATGTAGAGAAAAGCCAGAAAACTCCACATGTGCAGCTTGTCCTGGTGAGGTGCAAACCCACAACCAAACTCCCAGTGTTCAGGAATGGAACCACTTGGCCACTGGTGGGCCCAAATTGAATTGTGTACCGAAAATTGGAAGTAGTATCTTATCCACATGCACATTGAAATCTAATTTGAATAACAATGTCATCGATGATCCATGTTGTGACGTCTAATGATGCAAGGTGAATCTTGGTGCCACTACTGATTCAGTAGTCCTGTTGTTGATTGGTCAGGTTGTTAACTTTCCTTAACATTGGAACAGGGGTTTGACTGTAAGTATATGAGGGAAAGTTAGTAAATACATCACAAACTGATAATAGCCAAAAATGGCAATTAATAATTTTTGAAAGTGTCATTATTTGGCAATACAATCCACCTTGATTAATTAGTGTAACAGACTGAGCTGGACATGAGCATGCAACATAATTTCAAAATGGCAACCTTGCTTGAAGTGTTGCCAGGCATTTTTTGTGGGTAAAATCTTATAAAGGAAATGTGTTTGTCACAATGTAGTATACAACTGGGCTGATAACTTTCCTTGGGGGATGCTCAAAAGTTGCCAATGAAAACTACTGTTATTAACTGTTTGAAATTTCAGTTTTAAAACAGTTTGAAAATGTTCAGAAAAATGAATGAGGCATTCTATGTAGTTTAGTTGGTCCCTTTTCTTTCATGAGAAGTTGACACACCTAATTGTAATCAGAATTATTTTTGTTTCCACCACTTTGCTTTTTTTGTCCATTTTTCTTTCTGCCCTATAGGTACTAAAAGAAACCTATTGTTTTAATCATACTTTTCATGGATTTGGCCAGATTCTTCATGGCAGGGTAGTGAAAGACTGGGCCTGATATATCTGTAACAGACCTCTCATGAAACTTCCTGAAATTGCTTGCCTGGATTTGATCCTGGGACCCCAGAGCAGTAGGTGATGCCTTAACTACCTTAGCCATCAAGGGAATATTTTGCTCATCATGTTCTTTAAGTTGGTACTTTTTTGGAATTTGTTACTCTGAAAGTTGGCCACTCTAGTAAAGACCAGCCTGGTAACCATTGAAAAAGTGACATCATATCACTACTGCGTAGTTACTTCTCCCTTGATTTTTTTATGTCTGTTATTAAATCATAAATCATGACCTGTGATTGAATTTGTTTAGAAAGTGCATCACGTGATTGACAGTTGATAACCCATGCTACACACATAATTTTCTGGCCTAGTTTAGTTCATGATACTGTACCAATAGACAGGTATGCCACATTCTCTTCTCAAATTTGTCTGTGTTGCAAATCATAGCTGTGTAGTTGGTTCACTTTCCAAACAAATTAAAATTGATGTATTCAATGTATTATTTTTTCATTTTGCTTAAATTTAATACAAAATTAGCGTAAATGTCAGAATCAGCAAATAGTGACAAACTTACTTAAAATAGTGGTAAAATGTTGCTAAAAATGGTAATTTGTGCTGTATGTGGATGCATGAATTATCAAAAACTGGCAGTTCAAGTATAAAATGAAATCTGTAAGAAATGGTTAAATGCTTGCTGATGAAAAAGATAAGCATGGTAAGTAACATTTCATTAACTATGAATAACAAATAAAATGAAATATTCATTTTAATTTATTTGCTATTTACAGTTAATGAAATGCTATTTACCATGTTTAAAATTAAGAGCAAACAAAATGAATATTTCACATTTTTAAAGAAAATGCTTTGAAATTTATTTTTATTGTAAATTTAGTACTTATATGATTTTTATAATTAAACTAGCTGCAATGACCCGCTTTGCTGGGTTTTTATTTGTATGTAATATAGTTCTTTTTATATATAAAAGACTGTTTTTCTAAGTAATCTAGAATCTAGCTGCAAGGACCCGCTTCGCTGGGCAAAAAGTAATGATAGTGAAGATTAAGATAATTACATTATAGCCAATCTTACCCGTTTTCACAGAATGCAAGAATTAGGTCCCTTGTTTCCAGACTAATTAGAGAATTTTTACATGAGTCTAAAAATATGTTCAATTTCCTGCAAAAATGCAAAAAACTGCCTGTAAATCTTGCATGCCGCTTTATATTAACACTTCCATTGTTAACACTTCCACTGTTAACACTTCCATTGTTACACATCTTCGAAGTCAACCACTTTCAACCTCATATCTCCCACACCCTTATAGCACAGAATGCAAGAATTAGGTCCCCTGTTTCCAGACTAATCAGAGAATTTTTACGTCCAGTCAAACGAACTATTTTCAATTTGATGAATTTTCTGGAACGTTTACAATCGTTCTATAATCAAATCAATTCGAATACAAATTCAAATTTAAAACGGTTCGAACATTTTTTAAATCAAAATAGAAAATCTTTAAAGTCAACCACTTTAAGCCGCCATATCTCCCGCACCCTTATAGCTATTGAGACGCAACCACTATAGTGCACGAATGGAGACTTGGGGCTACTACCACATACAAACACCATTCATGTGCGATGTGTAGTTTTGGCTGAAAAGTGAAATATAGGGACATACACGTCCATTTATATATATATATATATATATACAGTAATACCTCGACTTACGCTACCCCAACTTACGCGAACCTGGAGTTACGCGATTTTCAAATCTCGTCGATTCGTCTTTTGTTTGAGCGCCATGCAACTCTTGATTACTCACTCCCCTCACACTATTGTTTAGCTTACATGTTCGGATGTATCGCACGGAATTGACGCATAGTTACTATGTAGTTTGCGTTATTTATTTTTGTGTTTGTTATATCTATGGAGACTTGAGAGACTCTATATGGTGATTTCTTGTAACTGTGAATAAATCAAAAAACGTGATAAGATTAACGAGAACATTTATTAGCTTACATACATCCGAATTTGGATTTTACACAAATTGCGAAATTATACCCCGACTTACGCGAATTTGACTTACGCGGTTATCGCTCGGTCCCACCTATCGCGTAAGTTCGGGGTATCACTGTATATATAGATTTAAAAACAACCTAAATTCTTAGGAAATCACAAAGTAAAGCTTTATTATAAAATTGACTTCTAAAACACACAAAAATCTGATATAATTTGTTTTTGATGTTTATTGAATATCTAATATCTATACATTATGTATTTGTAGTATTTATAATAAATGCTATAAAATCTTTTGTTTTGTAAGAAAAATGACTGAATACATCTGTAATTGGCAGTAGAATATTTGCATTCTTGTTCTTAAACTGTGATCACTATGCTGGAGTGTTCTCATGATTTAATTTACACTGTAATGCATGATTGTTTGAATTATTGGAAAGTGTGTGGATGTTGGTACCTAGAACCAAAGTCCTTGAACCATTTCACTCACTGTGAAGACAAGACATGCTTAATAAGATTGTTACTGTCTGGAGAAGAAACATGGGTGCATCACTACCAACCCAAATCAAAATGTATTTAATTGTAATAGAAAAACCCATCTTTACCTTGATTTTCTTGGTTGAAGGTGATGCCATCAGCTGGGAAGGTTATGCTTATAGTGTTTTGAGATTCACAGGAGTACTGTTAGTTCATTTCTAAAAGCAAGATCAAAATATGAATGCCAATTCTTACTGTCACAGTTTTGCATAGCAATTTAAAAAATGACCTGGCTTACTGGATAGGAGTGTTGTTTTCTCACAACAGTGCCAACTTCAGTTAACTCAATTAACCCAAGATGAAACTTGAACATTTATCTTATAGACTGATTTTATTTTTTAAAAAGTAACAAAATATGAAACTGAAAATATCAAATGGGCTAGTTTAGTTCTATTTCTTTCCATCAATGAATGACAAGAAATGAATTAGTAAAAATAATCATCAATTTTCATTCAAGTGCATTTAATGAATTAAATTAAGAAAGTAAGTAAAATATATGTTGATGATTCCTTAAAATTTTTGGGTTTATTATAATGTATTTATAGGCATATATAGATATAAAAACAATGAAACTTTGCACATAACTCTCTTAATTACTTTCTATTCGTTTAAAATAAAAACAAACTTATAGCAAATATTTTGCACAACATGTTATTACATATACTTTTTCTATTGTTTAATAAAGATATATACTGGTTCAAGGAAATAGTCAGGATTTTCTCCAGGGGGACAAAAATAAGATAACATTGTTTATTAAAAAATGGTTTTATATGAACATTTGAAAATGCTAAAAGTAATTAGTTGCAATGTTATTTGAACTATCTAAATCTTATTTCAGCACTAGCCTACGGGAGATCTGGGTAAATTTTGTCAAAATTTCTTTCTCAAATTTATTTTTAGCTTCCAGGACCCTCTTTTTATGCACACTCATCATACAAAGTCCAATAAGCTGATTTTCTGTCATTGTTGACTGTGCAGGGTAAAAACTTGGATACCCTTATGCAGGGTATCCAAGTTTTTACCCTGCATAAGGTAATGAAGGATCTTTCAATAGTGCACATTGTGCAGGGCTATGCAAGTGAGATAAATAGCGCTCATTTTATGGATGGGTAGAACAATTGTGTTTCTTTAACTAGTGCAGCTAGTTCTATCTCCTTCAGTTTGGCATTTGGCACATTTTTTCTTTCCATTTGTAGTACCAAAGTTCAGCTTACAACATACAATAGAAGTAAATACAGCACTTATTAATTTAAAACAATGTAAGAAATTCAGTATTGCACATGGACACAATGATGTTTCAAATAAACCTCGCTCGCTATGTTCTGAACAAGCTCAAATGCGTCAACTCACTCAACTGACTCACTAGCACTGATTGCAGTGCTAAAATGGGAACAGAGGGTACTAGAACTTTCCTGCTAAATCCGAACCTTAAACATTCTATAATGTTAGTCTTATCATAGACCATCCAGATCTTAAACTGCCAGTTCCCTTCTCGTTCACCAGAGAGCACTCCCATCACTGACCAACATGATAGTGTCTTCCAGCCACAATTCAAACTTGCTTTCTTGCCACACAATACTATTATAACCTATTGACCTATAATTTTTCATTTGACTAAATGAGCCAGGGTGGAGCAAGAGCCTCACTCTGCCCCACCATGGCTACACCCCTGTACTGGTTAAGCCTGATAAGAATCTGACTGTATCATTTGATTAATAGATTTTAATATAGTTTAGATTAAAAAGATGGCTGATATTTAATCTTTATACTATAATATTTTTATTAATGTATTTGTGTACTTTTTCAGTATTCCATTCCATCCACCACAACCCAAGACAGCCTCAATGTGCCAACAGGGAATGATATTCGTGACACATCACCACTTCCGACACCTACGAGTCCTTCACACTCAACCGTTTCTTCTTACAAAGATGATTCCGGTTTACCTCCTCCACTACCTTGTAAGAGATCCACCATGTTTGTTAGCAATAGTAATGGTAGTCAGCATGTCGATCTCACAACTCCTAATAGCAACGCCACGTGGTCGTCTTCTGTCGAAGCATCCGAAAATCCAGACTACCATTATTCCGGAAATCTCGAAGTATCCGACGTTTCACCTTTGCAACATAATGCGAACGTGGATGGATGATCATAAATTTAACTTATTGAGTTTCTTAATATTTAATTCTCTCATTTGAGAGTTTTATAATAGGGAAATCCTTTGGATATATATCAAAATAGAATGGACTTATTACATCATATAAGAAAAATTAGCATGCTCAAAGAATTTCACATCATCCTAAAATACTTTACAAGTTCAAAAATCACCATAGTTATTTGCTTGGTTGGTTTCTATCAATGCCAGTGCAGAATATATCTTCATAAAAATTATTTATATGTCACTTTTTATATCAGATGAGAAATTTATGAGTCAGTTTGCATTCCAGTTGGTAATGACCAAATAGAGTGCACAAGTTCTATTATTTATTATATATTGTAAATGATATATAAATTATCTTTCTTATTATTATTTATTCTTGTCCTATAGATATAATTATTTGTAAATCAGATTATATTTGTTTAATGAATTATGGTAGCAGTACTCCAAAAACTGCTACTTGTAGTACATTATCAGTTTTTTCAGGAGCTATACCTTCATATAAATATTCAGGAATTTATGTAATGTATTATATTTGTATATTTATTAATCCCACATTTTAATATACATTTAAAAAATAATAATTATTAAGTATGCGAATGTTTTTCCAAGGTAGAGATGGGAAACCCGACCGACAGTGCGGAACCACAAAGTCAATATTTAATTCCATACCTTGATTAAGGCCTTGCATATGGGCTTCCTAAGTCGGGTGCTAAAAAAAATTCTCCAACTTGGCACATTTTCTAAAGAGTTTTTAAAATAAATCATAATAGAATAATTTTTATTAAATGTAAATTTTATAAATTTTTGTAATACAAATAAATTATTGTTGATAATTTTCCAAGCTATAGAGAGTAATGCNAGGTTCCACTGTATTTCCAACTAAAATTAATAAAGAAATTTTACCAATTTATAAAACAAATATCTATGGTATATTAAAATGCTGATTCGTTTGATAATTTTTAATCAGTTTGTTTTTTGAATTATAATTTTAATTAATGATTTGTTGAAATGCATAAATCAAGCCAATACTCTGGTAGAAGTTTTTAGAGATGTGCAAGTATTGAGTATTGAAAATGAAGAGAAATCAAGTCATATCTACTAAAATTAATAAAGCTCTTGAAATGCAATATATTAAGCATACACTAAAGTTATTGAATTATTTATCTTTCATATAAAAGTATAATTTAATATTTGGAATTACTTCAAGTGTGGGAAAATAAACAAATTTAACTACAGTACTGTTAAATTATGATTACAAAATATAGGCAATGTTTTCAATATAAAATCCTATTTAGATACAGCTCTGAAATAAAATATACAATAGTAATTTAGAACTTTGACTGATTAAATAAATAAATATACTTGCACACCTCTAATTCTTTTATCCAATTACTTTATGAAAATAATATAGGCAATTATGTTTTAAATCAATTAAATTAATAAATAGTATATTAATGTCTAAGGAATATCAATATAAATAATTATATTGAATTTGTTTATAAATATTGCTTTAATTTAATCATACAAAATATATTTGTACAGTGTTGCAGCTTTAATTTCAGATAAGTCAGTCGATCAATTTTCTTATGAAAATGTAAGAAAAGTACATTATGAACGTTTTTTTTATAATTAATTAAACTGAATATTGTAAAAAAACGTAAAAAAAATTAAAGTTGTAGCTATTATATTTTCGCTAATTTTCCTATCAGGATAAGAACGAAATTTCAAATTAGCCAATGTAAATATAATCTTCCATTCTTCAATTCAGCTGCACCAAAAAATCATTCCAGATTTTTTGCTTTTTCACATAAAAATGTACATTTTAAGGATTATTTGTATAGTGTTTGGCACCTATTTTGTTCCAATGTAATTATATAAGTCCTATTTTTATTTCAATTACGATTTAGGACCAGTCAATAATTAGTAATAGAGTGTTCTTATATAAATAGTTTTTATTATATAAAATATACAGTAATTATATATAAATACATATACACAGATGTGCTATATTATATCAATTGTTAAATGTGTCGATTATTTTTAAAATACAGTATTAGAAATTCCGGTAGCTTTCGTTTGTAATTATAAAACTTTGCGTGTGAATTTAAGTAATATTTTGGTGCTGGTTATTTAAAAGATGTAAATTTTTTATATAATTTTTTATAAAAGAAAAAGCACGATATATATATACACTTATTATACTAAAAGTCTGCTCTTACTATTTTGCACCAAAAAGAAAAAGTGATGTCTTTCTATCAAAGTAACCTGTAAGCAATGTCTTAATCAAAAGCTATTTGATATTTTAAATGTGTAAATTATTTAATACGGTAGTAAGTAAGCAAAAGATTCAGTGTTTTCGAAGAAATTATATTATTTTAAATATAATTTTAATTGTGTAAATTGTTCAATTCGGATAAGTATAAATTAAAAATAACTTTATTATTCTGACATGCTGAGTTTTGTCAATTTAATGTTTAATCGAGGAGATAACAGTAAGACCTTTTGGGGGTCCTCTTCATAATTTTACATCACCGTAAACGGGCAACAGTACATTAGAGCACGTGCCCTCTTTTCGTCTGCGTTGCCTTTTTCCTAATCTCCAAAGAAGCCCCAAATTCTATTATCAACTAACAACAACAAATTCATGACTTCTAGCCTATTCTGTAAATACTGTACAAAAGAAACTAATGAATGATATTTGTCCATTGACTCGTGCAACTTGATCATATATTTGTTACCGCTAAAGCTCGGAAACTCGCTAATCTGCAGATTAACTAGCGTGATCCGTTAAAGTTGCTAAAATTGTTCTATTTCTCAAATTACCTAGGTAATCTGCAAATTACCTACTAGCCACTCGGTAAAGTGAAAATAAAATCTTTGCTGAAACAACAGCAACGTTTCTGTACGCTTAAATTAACATAATGTTCTTTATTTAATTTTCGATATCTAAAGAATCAAGTTAATACAATCAAACAATCGACAAATTAGTTAATAGAATCAATCATCAACCAATTAAAAAACACAAAAAATCAAACGAATTAAAATATTAATACAATTAGGGAAATTATTATATAGATATCCACCTATGAAATTTCGGGACTTTGAGTATCTATCTGAACTGAGGGGACCGAGACGACTTCAACGATACCCTAATTTTGGACCGGAGACGAAAAATAATAAAGTTATCATACTTTTTCTGGTGATCGCATGATGTAATTGTGCAGTTAATGTTACCTATGGTGAGTAAAATGGCGGCTCGTCTCTGATTCCAGCAAACAGAAGAAAGGAAACAGTGGGGAC
>NW_019386014.1:37241-42235 GCF_000671375.1 Centruroides sculpturatus | reverse complement strand
TATATATATATATACGAATAAATCGTACAAGAAAAAAAAGGTCAACTAGTTGCGCACGATATCCCCGGACGGCGAGTCGATTCCCGGACTATCCGGATGGATGGTAACACTATTCCGTGCTCATTTCAACCGATCCGAGTCGTAGGTGGACGAAAATATGAAATAAAATGGTTCAAATTCTTACAAGATATTATTATTATTTATTGTGAAATTTTGCCGCTCCTAAGAAGTGCCGCCCCCACTATGCTACTGGACTCATGTATATGTATAGTCTAGTAAGAAATATATTTTTTTCTTCTAAATATGAATTTGTCCCGGCAATTTTCAATGTAAAGAGGTTCAAACGGTTTAACATTAAAAATTCAAATTCTGTTTCAGATAAAGATCTGCTCTGCAAATTCTTTTGTAAGTAAACGGGTCATCATAACTACTATCTGCATTTCTATTTCGAATTAAGTCAGCCGACGACAATTGTGTAAAAATCGGCTATCTTTGCATTCACACCAGCAATAGTGCAGACATTAGAATGTCCTGTATAAAAGGAAGTTGTCCGAAGGGTTAAGTGTGCAATTAGGCCAGTCACTGTTGTACACATACTAGACAATATTCTAGTCAATTACCAAGCAAATTGGTAGACCTGTAAATAGTATTTAAATGTACCTATTCGTAGGTATTTTTTATTTTATTTTATTTTTGTTTTTTTATGATGTTAGGCATATGTTCAAGAATTAGTTTTATTTTAATATCATGTATAAACCAAGAACAGAGCTTAATCAAATATCATGCCAGTGTTTGCCTCAAAACATAATAAAAAAATCCAGGCAAGTATAAGTCTTACAAGAAAAAAAAAGGTCAACAGGTTGCGCACGATATCCCCGGACGGGAGTCAATTCCCGGACTAACCGGATGGATGGTAACACTATTTCGTGCTTATTTCAATCGGTCCGAGTCGTAGGTAGACGAAAATATGAAATAAAATGGTTCAAATTCTTACAAGATATTATTATTATTTATTGTGAAATTTTGCCGCCCCCTAAAAAGTGCCGCTCCTGCCGCCCCCACTACGCTACGCTACTGTGTTGAACGTATTTGTAGTATGGTTCGTGGATGTCTAATGATTTGTTTTTTTTTGCAAGCTCTTGATGTATTTGCTACTTGTTTATGTCAATGTAAATTATGTCTGTACCAAGAGATTGCAACCATAAGTGATGTGTTGCATAGTTTCTGGCATGATGTGACATTTTCTGCAAGTCTCATNATACTAATTTTATAAAGTGTGTCGAATTGTAAGCTAACTTGTTTAAAATAGCAATCTACAAGAATGTAGATCGGAGTTCGCGGAGGATAAGGGCGGGCCAGGAAGTATCAAATGGTGACTATATATCTAACGAGTAAAGCATACATATATTTTTTTTAATTCGGATAAGTATAAATTAAAAATAACTTTATTATTCTGACATGCTGAGTTTTGTCAATTTAATGTTTAATCGAGGAGATAACAGTAAGACCTTTTGGGGGTCCTCTTCATAATTTTACATCACCGTAAACGGGCAACAGTACATTAGAGCACGTGCCCTCTTTTCGTCTGCGTTGCCTTTTTCCTAATCTCCAAAGAAGCCCCAAATTCTATTATCAACTAACAACAACAAATTCATGACTTCTAGCCTATTCTGTAAATACTGTACAAAAGAAACTAATGAATGATATTTGTCCATTGACTCGTGCAACTTGATCATATATTTGTTACCGCTAAAGCTCGGAAACTCGCTAATCTGCAGATTAACTAGCGTGATCCGTTAAAGTTGCTAAAATTGTTCTATTTCTCAAATTACCTAGGTAATGTTTAGATTATTTAGGAAATCTGCAAATTACCTACTAGCCACTCGGTAAAGTGAAAATAAAATCTTTGCTGAAACAACAGCAACGTTTCTGTACGCTTAAATTAACATAATGTTCTTTATTTAATTTTCGATATCTAAAGAATCAAGTTAATACAATCAAACAATCGACAAATTAGTTAATAGAATCAATCATCAACCAATTAAAAAACACAAAAAATCAAACGAATTAAAATATTAATACAATTAGGGAAATTATTATATAGATATCCACCTATGAAATTTCGGGACTTTGAGTATCTATCTGAACTGAGGGGACCGAGACGACTTCAACGATACCCTAATTTTGGACCGGAGACGAAAAATAATAAAGTTATCATACTTTTTCTGGTGATCGCATGATGTAATTGTGCAGCTATGTTACCTAATGTTACCTATGGTGAGTAAAATGGCGGCTCGTCTCTGATTCCAGCAAACAGAAGAAAGGAAACAGTGGGGACTCACGTTCTGTCCTAACCTAACCTATTTTAATAAATTACCATAATTATTACCAACCAAATTATTAGAATAGGTTAGATTAGGTTTAAACATGCGTCCCCACTGTTTCCTTTCTTCTCTTTGCTGGAATCAGAGATTAGCCGCCATTTTACCCACCATAGGTAACATTATCCAATTGTGCAGTCTAAAGATTGGTGACACTTTGAATTTCATAGCAATTGGTTTAGGCGACAAGCACACCTACTTGTGGTACATTTATTTGTGGCAAAGATCTTATTTTCACTTTACCGAGTGCCTAGTAGGTAATGTGCGGATTACCTAGATACTCTGCACATTATCTAGGTAATTTGAGAAATGGAACAATTTTCACAACTTTAACGGATCACGCTAGTTAATCTGCAGATTAGCTAGGTAATTTGCAGATTAACGAGTTTCGAGCTTTAGCGGTAACATATTGACTAAAACTTGGCATTGAAAACCAGTAATGTTCCTGGTTTTCAAGGTCAAGTTAGACTGATTACAACCATTACCACCTCGTGGTAGTGCTGTTGAAGCTTCTTGCATAATGTATGATGGCCTTTTTTTTAATAGCTCGTGTCCCTCCTTTTCAATAATCTGTGGGCGCAGCTGATAATAAAATTTTACCATGCCGATTGTATATCATAACTTATAAATTTACGTACAATAGACATTATTGGTTTATTATTTTCCAACCCCTAAGCATGTGTCTCAGATGGCCTAAAATGCTAACATTTGAAAGAGACCCTCGACCACGATCTCTTAAATTTATGAAATTTGATTAAAATTAAAATAAAATATAATTAAGTTACATAGCGTTACATAAAACGCGGTCCTTAAGGGGAGTTTTGAATTTTTGGAATGTTTTTTAAGTCCCCAAATTTTTTCAAAATTTTTTCCCGCGCGAAAAAATTTTATCGCGATTTTAATCAACCTTTAATGACGCGCGATTAACGCTTAATTGTTTTTAATGGGATTTTTTAAAATCAAATTTAATTAATCGTTCTAAAGTTGTAGTGCACGGATTTGACTTCGTTAAAGTTATTTAAAGCTACTTTCTGATGTCAAAAACGACCTTAAATAGTTTTTAAATTTTTTTCATTAATAGATTTTATTATATATAAGTTTAATTAAGTCGGGAGGGTCGGAAATCGCAATAAAAATTTTAATTTTTTAAAAACATTTAAAAATATACGGCCAACTAATAGTCACCCTACTATAAATCCATCGCCTCCCGAGACTTCTATGAGAATGTCCCGGGAAACCCGACTCCAGCTGTTCTCAAGGTCGTCCAGCTGTGTAAACAATGATTCATCAGTGTCAAATTTCACAGAAAGGCGAGACAAAGAAAAATAAAATTTGAAGCTTTTTCTTCAAAATTAACGCATTTCTTTCCTTTTTTCAGTTTTAAGTATTTTTTATGTTTAATTACATTTAATTACATTAATATAAAAAATTGCTCGGGGCTTAAGGAGTTAAAACACCAAAGATTAAAGGTGCTGCAAAAATAAACCTCGGGTTGAAAGACATGGGAAAGACGTTGAAATACTGCATTGTATATGCCCTATATGGTAATATAGTTTAGAATGACAGGTAAGAAATTTAATTAAAACTATCGCTTCAAATTGTCTAGAATCGGACGTCATTTTATATTCCAGGGTTCAGGAATAATTTTTTGGAAATAAAATTATATTGTGGAACATTGAGAATGGGGAAAGTCGCGATAAAGTTCGAAAGTCGAGATCTCATCAATTTCATTTTATTTTTTCGGACATTGATGGGTTCATGGAGAATGCTAGTTTGTTCCACATCCATATATGAAACTTCATATATGGATTATATGACGACGTTCATTGATGACTAATTCATTGATGACTAAACTTAGTCATCAATAAACGTCAATTTTCACTCGTCTGTTTCTAGATTTAGTAGAATAGAGCTAGCTTTCTTTTTGTGTGTAAATATTTTTAATTTTTTATCGGTCACCATCACCCAAGGACTATATACTACAGTAGTTTACAGTGTAGTTTAAAGTCCTTGACCATCACCAGCATATCGTCACTCCCAGGGGAAGTTTTATTCTAAGAGCCGTAGTCATTAGGATATTCCAAAGGGATGGCCTGGACACGGAGCCCTGAGAAACCCTCAAAGATACTAATTTTATAAAGTGTGTCGAATTGTAAGCTAACTTGTTTAAAATAGCAATCTACAAGAATGTAGATCGGAGTTCGCGGAGGATAAGGGCGGGCCAGGAAGTATCAAATGGTGACTATATATCTAACGAGTAAAGCATACATATATTTTTTTTAATGGTTTAACGTGTGGGGGCCGAGGGGGGAGAAATAAAAAAATCTCTCGACGAATGATAATAGTTGATACGTATCGTCATCGTCTCCCTTGCCATTTGGATTGCCGAGCGGTAACAATCAACGACATGTGGAAGCAGTTGAGTCAGAGATAGATGCTTCGTTTACAAACAACACAACCGTTTATTAAACACGAAAGAAGCTTACAAGATTTCCGCGATCTTGGAAGTTCTGCAGCGGCTGCGGCCTCTGGGTCTTCCTCTCCTTTCCAAGATAGTCCCATTTTGAAGGAGTGTCCCTTGTTCGCGAATGAACCATTCCATCACGTCTCGAC
>NW_019386014.1:11194-33707 GCF_000671375.1 Centruroides sculpturatus | reverse complement strand
TCGGAAGCAATTATTTGCGAGAAAGCTAAAAAGATACACGCTGATCTCACGAAAAATCAAGCAGGAACTAGCCAGGAAAGCGAGGTGTTTAAAGCCAGCCATTTTTTTTTACACGAGAACGGATTAATCATTTTTACATTACTTCTTATGGGAAAGGTTGGTTTGGTATAAGTCCAAACATCGGGAACGGATTAAGGTCGTATACCGAGGTTCCACTGTACTTGAACTCACATATGCTTAAATAATTTAATTTTCCTTGTAGAACACACACACACACACACACACAAACACACACACACACACACACACACATTCATTTTTATATATATAGATGAATTTATCCATTTCTAAGTAAAAATTGAATGTGTCAGTAAAAGTAATTTTTTAAAATATCCCTTTTCGTGATAAAGTTTTAATACTTATTATTACAATCTAGACGTGTTAATCCTTAAATATACTTGTATATTAGGCCGCAAGTATATATAATATATACCTGTGGCCCAAAACTCCTTGACTTCTTCCAATGCGGCCCAGAGAAACAAAAAGGTTGGACACCCCCGATTTAGGATATGGAGGAAAGAGGTAAATTATGTTTCTTCTAATGAGCAACTTTCTTCAGTGGAGGGAAAAATTATCTTTGAATATTCCAAAAGTAAACATAGATAAGTTTAGAAAACTGCGTCTTCCAACCACTTTCTGGTAATTATCACTTCTCTTCTCCTCCATCATCCAAATACCGCATTTGTATTAAGTTTGAGTAACAGTTAGCACCAGCGAAATATATCTGCTATTATTGCTGTGTTTTAGTAAACATAAATTGAGAAAATATTTAAATTTTTACAAAACTTTCTTTTAACTTTATTGCAGCTTTGCGTTACTTGCTGTTGTTTCCTATGATTTTCGTTTTCGATCTGTTGATATTGTAGAAGTGAGTAAAGCTTGTTTGTTTTGATGATTTTGACATAGGAAAACAAACGAAATCGAAACGTTTTAAATATGAGAGCATAATTACAGCGGCAGCTAATACATTTTGAGAAAAAAAATTGAACAGTTTTGATTTTGTAATTTTTAGAGCTTTTCGACGAAAGTACAGGCATTTCTAATCAAAGATTATTGTGTATACTTGTTAAGTATACAGTAATACCTCGAACTTACGCGAATTCGAATTACGCGGTTATCGCTCGGTCCCACCTATCGCGTAAGTCGCGGTATAATTTCGCGTATGAATACATACAAATTATTTTTAATTGAGGCCGGAGACTAAAGAAAACAATAATTTAGAAAAAAATGTTTAACAAATTATATTATTAAGATTTTATTATACATATGTATTATCTAAAATCGTAAACCGAAGATATTTTGATGTAGAAGGAGACTTCATAAAATCTAACAAATTCATCTGACGGCTCAGAAATTTTTTTCTCCGTAAAATTTCCTCGTAGCATGCTAATAATTTTTTTATTTCTCGTTTTGTAGAAGAAATGCGCTCTTCGTTGGAGTCTATATTTTCTAAAATTTGTAACCCTTTTTCAATTGAACTGAGGCCTTCTGTCAAGTTTCCAATTGTCATTCCATCTTCTGATTGAACTGGGTCTAAACAATCAAGTTCTTCAATGTCTCTCTCTTGCTCACGCATTTCTATAAGTTCATCAATTATCAGCTCCTGATTGTGGGAATTCAGCAGTTCTTGAATGTCATCACTATCTACTTCTAAATTTATCTGCCTGGCAAGAACAACAACTTCTTCAATCACATTACCAATTTCATCAGGCTCTGACACTGATTCCGCTTGAGTTTCAGTGGTGAAAGAAAAAGACACACTTTTTTCCAGACACCATTTAAAGAGTTTTGTGAAACTTCATTCCAAGATTGTCCAATGATTCTCAATGCATCTAAAACATTGAATTTTTTCCAAACGTCTTTAACAGAGAGCTCGTTGTTTCGTCTCATAGCTTCATGCATATGTGAAAACGATCGTCTTGTGTAATGAACTTTGAATGTTTTGATGACACCCTGATCCATCAGTTGAAGCAAGCTGGTTATATTTGGTGGTAAAAATATAACTTTCACACGTGGGTCAAAATTAGTTAAAGTTGCAGGGATGACCTGGTGTAAAGTGACCGCATTTTCATTGAGACAAAGCGGGACAAATGGGATGAAATGACAATTACAATTTAGTTATATATATTGCATACATTCATATACTTGTACAAAAATGTATTTATTATTAATTATTGGTAACTATAAAAATATTTGTAANATATATAAGTTTAATTAAGTCGGGAGGGTCGGAAATCGCAATAAAAATTTTAATTTTTTAAAAACATTTAAAAATATACGGCCAACTAATAGTCACCCTACTATAAATCCATCGCCTCCCGAGACTTCTATGAGAATGTCCCGGGAAACCCGACTCCAGCTGTTCTCAAGGTCGTCCAGCTGTGTAAACAATGATTCATCAGTGTCAAATTTCACAGAAAGGCGAGACAAAGAAAAATAAAATTTGAAGCTTTTTCTTCAAAATTAACGCATTTCTTTCCTTTTTTCAGTTTTAAGTATTTTTTATGTTTAATTACATTTAATTACATTAATATAAAAAATTGCTCGGGGCTTAAGGAGTTAAAACACCAAAGATTAAAGGTGCTGCAAAAATAAACCTCGGGTTGAAAGACATGGGAAAGACGTTGAAATACTGCATTGTATATGCCCTATATGGTAATATAGTTTAGAATGACAGGTAAGAAATTTAATTAAAACTATCGCTTCAAATTGTCTAGAATCGGACGTCATTTTATATTCCAGGGTTCAGGAATAATTTTTTGGAAATAAAATTATATTGTGGAACATTGAGAATGGGGAAAGTCGCGATAAAGTTCGAAAGTCGAGATCTCATCAATTTCATTTTATTTTTTCGGACATTGATGGGTTCATGGAGAATGCTAGTTTGTTCCACATCCATATATGAAACTTCATATATGGATTATATGACGACGTTCATTGATGACTAATTCATTGATGACTAAACTTAGTCATCAATAAACGTCAATTTTCACTCGTCTGTTTCTAGATTTAGTAGAATAGAGCTAGCTTTCTTTTTGTGTGTAAATATTTTTAATTTTTTATCGGTCACCATCACCCAAGGACTATATACTACAGTAGTTTACAGTGTAGTTTAAAGTCCTTGACCATCACCAGCATATCGTCACTCCCAGGGGAAGTTTTATTCTAAGAGCCGTAGTCATTAGGATATTCCAAAGGGATGGCCTGGACACGGAGCCCTGAGAAACCCTCAAAGATACTAATTTTATAAAGTGTGTCGAATTGTAAGCTAACTTGTTTAAAATAGCAATCTACAAGAATGTAGATCGGAGTTCGCGGAGGATAAGGGCGGGCCAGGAAGTATCAAATGGTGACTATATATCTAACGAGTAAAGCATACATATATTTTTTTTAATGGTTTAACGTGTGGGGGCCGAGGGGGGAGAAATAAAAAAATCTCTCGACGAATGATAATATTTGATATGTATTGTCATCGTCTCCCTTGCCATTTGGATTGCCGAGCGGTAACAATCAACGACATGTGGAAGCAGTTGAGTCAGAGATAGATGCTTCGTTTACAAACAACACAACCGTTTATTAAACACGAAAGAAGCTTACAAGATTTCCGCGATCTTGGAAGTTCTGCAGCGGCTGCGGCCTCTGGGTCTTCCTCTCCTTTCCAAGATAGTCCCATTTTGAAGGAGTGTCCCTTGTTCGCGAATGAACCATTCCATCACGTCTTGATGACTCCGGGACGATGCGGTCGACTTCCGTTGATGGAAAGATGTCGATCCGAGGTCGGGAGATGGAGACGAAGATGAGTGCGAGACACACACACAACAACAGGTCCGTCACTTGCAAGTTTCGGGAGAAGAAGCCGTCGCGTCCTCGAATTTCCGGGGTTTTATCTGTTTTCTCTCAGATTCCCCTTTCCGATTGGTCTCCCGTCATCACCTGATAACAATTCGAAACCTTTCGGGGGCGCGGGAGAGGTAAAAATCGAAGTTTAATTCGATCTCCCACTGGAAATGGTCGACGGTCTTACATTCTTCTATTGTTTTAAAGTTAGCGTCGCGTTTTCATAAAATAAAAATCTATTTCTAACTAATATATTTTTTTCTCTAAAACAATTATTTTAATGCGAATTTTAGTGAGGGTTCGGACCTGTCCAGAGCCTCACAAACGCGTCTTGTATATGATCGCGTACCTTAATTAGTGGATCAACTCTATTCTTTTGAGTAAAACCAAACTGATTTGTGTTAAGGAATTTCTTTTGATTTAGGTGATAATTTATTCTATTTATTATTAGTTTTTCTAATACCTTTCCTAGTATGAAGAAAAGACAGATTGGCCAAAAGCATTTACGATTAGCTAAAATTTTTTCAGGTTTATAGATAATTTTGACTATTCTTTATTTCCAGCCAAGGGAAATAACCAGAAGAAAGATATAGGTTGTAAATTTTGAGAATATTGGGCGCTATACGAAAAGCTTTTTAACGATCTCTACATTTAAATCAGGGGTATCCAACCCGCTGCCCAAGGCAAGTTCCAATGCTGCCCAATAAACGTGTAAACAAAACCGACAAATGTTTTAATATTTTTATTATTTATTTATTTCAACGGCATGAACTCAAAAAAAGAAGTTTCACGAAGCCGTAAACCTTTATTCATATTTTATTTTTTATTGAAAAGAAAATATTTTCAAATACTTGGAGATGTGTGAATGAGGAAGAATTGCTAAATAAAGCTGGAGTTGTGATTATAGACCCACATTTGGAAAAAGGAGGAAAAGGAGAGAAAGAACAAAAGATAAAAAATAATGAGAAAGATTAAATAGATCTGTTATGTAAATATTGACCATTAATTTTCAAATCTTTCTCACTTCTTTATCTTTTGACCTTTCTGACCTTTCCGACCTTTCCCCGCATTTGAGTCTATAATGCTTTGAGTCACAACTCCAGCTTTATTTAGTATTCCTTCCAGCGTTGCAAGATTTGGCTACATTGTGCCAAATGTGGCTACTTTTTTTAATTTGACGTAAAAAATATCATTTGGCGCTTTGGCTGTGTGAATACGGGGCGGAAGGCTCCCGTTCAATGGTCAGGATATGTCAGGCGAGTGGAAAGGGAGGTGATTGGGGGTCGACGATAAGGTGAAGGGCGAGATCGAGTAAAAGAGTCTGCCATTATTTTAACGAATATAAAATAACAATTTATTAAAGAATAGGCAAATGACAAAACTACACAAAGCTGTATACCGTCAGAGAGTTTCTATACCGACTTAGAGAGAGTTTCGCCGGACCTTCATACCTCTTATAGTCGTCCACTTCGACGATTCTGAACGTGGATGCCTTTAAAATATCGATTCAAGGAATAATCCACAAATACGGCACAAATTATATAAAATCGCGACTTAAGCGCTCATTTAATTCGAGGTTCATCGGAGATCGGAATTCCGCAAGTTCTGAAGATCGGCGCGATGTCGTCTATCCCAGTGTTCCGCAACCTTTTTCTATTCGCGGCACACCTATGACTCGACATGACTCAACACGGCACACCAAAATGTTATTCCCCTCAATAACGTATATGATACTATTAATAGAATTTCGTAATGCCATAAACCACAAAACTCAATTATGTTGAGTTTTGTAAGTTACACTAGGTGGACACCGATGGCTGTGTACTATGCCAGACCAGAGTCAAGGCATAGTAACTTCAAAAAAAAGGACAAAAATTAAATAAGCGTGTCATTGTGTGTCTGTATTCAGGAATTTCCTAACAATATGACATTTATTCAATATAGAGACCTTTTGTAGTATGATGTATGTGTTCCCAGGCTTTTGTGTAGCGTTTGTGGTATGATACCTGTACAGGAGAGAACGACAAGTTCAATAAGCACCCCTATCCATCCTCCACAGATGCCTTATTTCCTGGGCAAGTTCCGTGTACTTGCTGATTTTTTCAGTGCATGTGTTTTGTACATTGTGAGTGTTTGGAACAGATATGTCTATAATGTATGTGATTTTATTGTGTTTGTCAATGAGTGTGATGTCTGGTTTGTTGTGGTAAATTGTTTTATCTGTGATTATGACTGTCGTAGTACAGTTTGTGCGTGTTGTTTTCCAATACTGTCTGTTGAACCAGTGGCGTAGCGTGGGTGTCAGCCGCCCGGGGCGGAGAAAAATTTCGACCCCCTTATTTAGGTATCTCAAGTTAAAGGACTAAAATTCAGTTTCGTCGCAGAATAAGTAATGAAAAATTCAGTGCTAGTGTTGCCATTTTTTTAAAATTGCTGACCCGGACGGCAGGTGAGGTTTGTTCGAATAGAAGTTCCTGACGCATGCGTATGTCATTTTGCAATGCGAAGAATAATGTGCAGTGCATGCTGGTTCTAAATCAGTTACAGTTAGCGACTAGGGAGACTTGGATAGGAGTAACGCAAGTGACTTAGCTATATTGGATATTGGAGGTGTATATATATATATACGAATAAATCGTACAAGAAAAAAAAGGTCAACTAGTTGCGCACGATATCCCCGGACGGCGAGTCGATTCCCGGACTATCCGGATGGATGGTAACACTATTCCGTGCTCATTTCAACCGATCCGAGTCGTAGGTGGACGAAAATATGAAATAAAATGGTTCAAATTCTTACAAGATATTATTATTATTTATTGTGAAATTTTGCCGCTCCTAAGAAGTGCCGCCCCCACTATACTACTGGACTCATGTATATGTATAGTCTAGTAAGAAATATATTTTTTTCTTCTAAATATGAATTTGTCCCGGCAATTTTCAATGTAAAGAGGTTCAAACGGTTTAACATTAAAAATTCAAATTCTGTTTCAGATAAAGATCTGCTCTGCAAATTCTTTTGTAAGTAAACGGGTCATCATAACTACTATCTGCATTTCTATTTCGAATTAAGTCAGCCGACGACAATTGTGTAAAAATCGGCTATCTTTGCATTCACACCAGCAATAGTGCAGACATTAGAACGTCCTGTATAAAAGGGAAGTTGTCCGAAGGGTTAAGTGTGCAATTAGGCCAGTCACTGTTGCACACATTCTAGTCAATTACCAAGCAAATTGGTAGCCCTGTAAATAGTATTTAAATGTACCTATTCGTAGGTATTTTTTATTTTATTTTATTTTATTTTTGTTTTTTATGATGTTAGGCATATGTTCAAGAATTAGTTTTATTTTAATATCATGTATAAACCAAGAACAGAGCTTAATCAAATATCATGCGAGTGTTTGCCTCAAAACATAATAAAAAAATCCAGGCAAGTATAAGTCGTACAAGAAAAAAAAAGAAAAAAAAGGTCAACAGGTTGCGCACGATATCCCCGGACGGGAGTCAATTCCCGGACTATCCGGATGGATGGTAACACTATTTCGTGCTCATTTCAATCGGTCCGAGTCGTAGGTAGACGAAAATATGAAATAAAATGGTTCAAATTCTTACAAGATATTATTATTATTTATTGTGAAATTTTGCCGCCCCCTAAAAAGTGCCGCCCCTGCCGCCCCCACTACGCTACGCTACTGTGTTGAACGTATTTGTAGTATGGTTCGTGGATGTCTAATGATTTGTGTTTTTTTGCAAGCTCTTGATGTATTTGCTACTTGATTATGTCAATGTAAATTATGTCTGTACCAAGAGTTTGCAACCATAAGTGATGTGTTGCATAGTTTCTGGCATGATGTGACATTTTCTGCAAGTCTCATTTGTGAGTGTTATATCTTTCAGTATGTGTTTTGTGTAGTTTTTAGTATTTATGACCTGATCCTGTATGGCAATCATAAATTCTTCCATCTCCCGAAAGAGGCATCCCCAAGCTAACCAGCTATTTAACGCAGTTTTGTCAACAAAATTCTGGGCTAGGTCATAGGGTTGTCTGCCGTAGAGTGTGTTTTGAACTCACGATTGCTTAAGTGTCTATGCATTTTATATGTTCTGTCTTGTCCATATGATGCAAATGTAAGTTTAATGGTGATTTTATTTGAGTCTGCTAGACTTATTGCTTTATGTAACTGTGATGTTTCTTGCTTTTGTAGAAAAACTCTCGCAATGCTCTTGTAGTGAAGGTTTACTATATCAATCAGACCACGTCCGCCATCTTTATGTGGAAGGATTAATCTTTCTATGGCAGATTTAAGATGACGTTGTTTATGCTTAGTAAGTGTTGTTCTTGTTTTCATTTGGAGTTGCTCAAGATCTGTGCGAGTCCAATGTATAACTCCAAAAGAATAAGTAAGTACTGAGACGACATATGTGTTTATTGCTTTAACATCATTTTATTTCATCAGTGAATGAAATACAAGCATAAGAAACACAACAACTGCGATAAAAATATATAAATAAAACTTCAAATTAATAGAATATGTAAAAGTTCACGTCACACCTTTCACCTTGTGACGGCACACCGGTTGCGGAACACTGGTCTATCCAGCGTATGTTTGTAAACTCCCCTGAGGGGGGGTAAGAACGGCCTTTTATCCGTTTTAGTGGGGAATTTCCACCACGTGATCGGATGTACATAGGTTAGGGGTTATAGGTGTTCCTGGGATCTAAATAAATGACGAAATTTGGATGCTAACTATCAACCTTTTTGCAAGATGAGATTCAAGTTCTGCAGAGAACAATAGATGTTGCTAGTTAAGACCGGAAAGTTTACACAATCCCGGACAAGATCGTTTTTTCCTACTAGGGCGTTACATAAACAAAAGTTTAATTAATTAACAATTTTTGTTAATAAAAAAGCGATATTTCCGTCACCAAAATTCCGGATCTCACAGCTGTTTTTTGGGCTACATATTATTTATAATTATATTAGTTGAATAAAAATGCACTTTAAAATAGTGTTTGTCGCTTTTTATTAATCAGAGATCCAAATAAAACAAATATTTGTGTTTTTGAAATAAATTTTCGTTTGTCTCTTTTATAATAAATGAATTTATTCATTTCTAAGTAAAAAGTGAAAGTGTCTGTAAAAGTAATTTTTTAAAATATCCCTTTTCGTGATAAAGTTTTAATACTTATTATTACAATCTAGACGTGTTAATCCTTAAATATACTTGTATATTAGGCCGCAAGTATATATAATATATACCTGTGGCCCAAAACTCCTTGACTTCTTCCAATGCGGCCCAGAGAAACAAAAAGGTTGGACACCCCCGATTTAGGATATGGAGGAAAGAGGTAAATTATGTTTCTTCTAATGAGCAACTTTCTTCAGTGGAGGGAAAAATTATCTTTGAATATTCCAAAAGTAAACATAGATAAGTTTAGAAAACTGCGTCTTCCAACCACTTTCTGGTAATTATCACTTCTCTTCTCCTCCATCATCCAAATACCGCATTTGTATTAAGTTTGAGTAACAGTTAGCACCAGCGAAATATATCTGCTATTATTGCTGTGTTTTAGTAAACATAAATTGAGAAAATATTTAAATTTTTACAAAACTTTCTTTTAACTTTATTGCAGCTTTGCGTTACTTGCTGTTGTTTCCTATGATTTTCGTTTTCGATCTGTTGATATTGTAGAAGTGAGTAAAGCTTGTTTGTTTTGATGATTTTGACATAGGAAAACAAACGAAATCGAAACGTTTTAAATATGAGAGCATAATTACAGCGGCAGCTAATACATTTTGAGAAAAAAAATTGAACAGTTTTGATTTTGTAATTTTTAGAGCTTTTCGACGAAAGTACAGGCATTTCTAATCAAAGATTATTGTGTATACTTGTTAAGTATACAGTAATACCTCGAACTTACGCGAATTCGAATTACGCGGTTATCGCTCGGTCCCACCTATCGCGTAAGTCGCGGTATAATTTCGCGTATGAATACATACAAATTATTTTTAATTGAGGCCGGAGACTAAAGAAAACAATAATTTAGAAAAAAATGTTTAACAAATTATATTATTAAGATTTTATTATACATATGTATTATCTAAAATCGTAAACCGAAGATATTTTGATGTAGAAGGAGACTTCATAAAATCTAACAAATTCATCTGACGGCTCAGAAATTTTTTTCTCCGTAAAATTTCCTCGTAGCATGCTAATAATTTTTTTATTTCTCGTTTTGTAGAAGAAATGCGCTCTTCGTTGGAGTCTATATTTTCTAAAATTTGTAACCCTTTTTCAATTGAACTGAGGCCTTCTGTCAAGTTTCCAATTGTCATTCCATCTTCTGATTGAACTGGGTCTAAACAATCAAGTTCTTCAATGTCTCTCTCTTGCTCACGCATTTCTATAAGTTCATCAATTATCAGCTCCTGATTGTGGGAATTCAGCAGTTCTTGAATGTCATCACTATCTACTTCTAAATTTATCTGCCTGGCAAGAACAACAACTTCTTCAATCACATTACCAATTTCATCAGGCTCTGACACTGATTCCGCTTGAGTTTCAGTGGTGAAAGAAAAAGACACACTTTTTTCCAGACACCATTTAAAGAGTTTTGTGAAACTTCATTCCAAGATTGTCCAATGATTCTCAATGCATCTAAAACATTGAATTTTTTCCAAACGTCTTTAACAGAGAGCTCGTTGTTTCGTCTCATAGCTTCATGCATATGTGAAAACGATCGTCTTGTGTAATGAACTTTGAATGTTTTGATGACACCCTGATCCATCAGTTGAAGCAAGCTGGTTATATTTGGTGGTAAAAATATAACTTTCACACGTGGGTCAAAATTAGTTAAAGTTGCAGGGATGACCTGGTGTAAAGTGACCGCATTTTCATTGAGACAAAGCGGGACAAATGGGATGAAATGACAATTACAATTTAGTTATATATATTGCATACATTCATATACTTGTACAAAAATGTATTTATTATTAATTATTGGTAACTATAAAAATATTTGTAAAAAATAATAATTTGAACACCGTGATTTTTAATCAAATTAAATTTTTTATTTAAAAAAAATTATGATTTTCTTTCACGGTCATATTTTTGATCCGAGTGAATACTTTGCAATAGATTCGGATCATTTATTAAAATATCGTGAAATAGTTCACATGAATTGGTCAAATTATATTTTACACTTAATATAGATTTTAAAGTTTTAATGTTCAACTGCGTTTTTTCAGTTGTCAATATTTTATTGATACTAGAAAAAACACGTTCTGTTGCTGCATTTGTTCCTGGAAGGGAGAGCGCGAATTCTACAATTTTCAAAATATTTTGATAAGGAATATTATTCTGTTTAAAATGAAGGAATAACTCCGTCCATTTTTTGTCTGTTTCCACATTTGCAGATAACCAATATTTAATTTTTTCATCTGTAACATATCTTTTTACCAATGACACCTCATCAAAAAGATCATTTTCGCAAATATTATTTTTCGGAAAATGGTTACAAATATATTCAAAAGATTTTTCCACATATTCCCATAAAATCTCCTTTTTTAATGTCACCCAATAAAAACTTTTAATATCTTCATATTGAACTGTCCATTCTTCAATATATTCCAAGCAGTTATTATAAAAATTTTTGACATGTTTCAGAAAATCAGGTCGTTTAATGGCACCTTGTTCTTCCAACCTAGTGATGTCTTTTCGAATAATTAAAGGAATGTAATCGTTATCAATTCTTTCTTGTAATTTTGTTTTTAAATTATTGATTTCATTTGACACTTCCGTAATTGAAATTTTGTCCCCTTCAATAATTTTCACAGCATTGTGAAATAATGTAGCTTGGTTGTGGATGAACTGAAGCCAAATTTGTGATGTGTCATTTTCAAAAAAGAGCTGCAATATTCTTGGACATTTATCTTGTGATAAAAAGTATGATTTTAATGGTTCGTATATTTTTAAAATATTTTCTACAACTGGTTAAAGAGCTAGCCATCGTGTTTTGCTGTAACCAAGAATTCTTTTATATTCGATTTCTGCGCGTTCACAAAAATCCTTCAGACTTTCAACACGCACAGTATATATATAAAAATACGAATAAATTTTTGCAATAATATTTTCAACATCAACTGGAAGTAAGTCAGATGCTGTTTGAATAGTATTATGTAGAATGTGCGCTGCACAACCTACTCCAATAATTTTTTGATTCAAATGTTCGTTAAGTTTCGTTATTGATGTCTCTTCTAGCTTTTCCACCAAAATTTGCGTTAGTGTTATCCGCACAATAGGCAATAATTTTATTGTCCAAATTATTCTTTTTTAAAATAGTACTTATTGAATCAAAAATTATTTGTGTAGTTTCACCCGGTAATAAAACAAAATCGAATATTCTAATTTTAATTCCTGTTTCTGGATCAAAAAATCTAACAATTGTGGGAAATAATTTTAAATCTTTGTGGTTGGAAGCATCAGAATATATAGATATAAATGCACATTTTTCTAATTTTTTCTGCAATTGTGAAAACGAATATGGTGAAAAAACATTACAAATAATTGCTTCGGTTTTTGTCCTTGCACATGCAAATTTTTTGTTGTATAATGTTTTGATCATTTGCGACGTACAATCCATTGATCTGAAACTTTGATTGTGGTTTATGGTGTGGAAAGCAAATAGCCCTTCCGCTAATGCAAGCTGTTTTTCCGTGTTGCCAAAGCTAGCACTGCGAAAAAACTGTTCCATTTTAGACGAGGAAGCGGCATTATTCAAAAATCTTTTGTGCCTCTTTGTCGCTAGATGTTTAGTAATATCGTTTTTTCCACCATGTGAGACCGAAAATTCAGCTTTACATTTATCACACCGTACCATATACTATATTTTGGTTTTTTTAATAAATGGAAATTCTCTGCTTAGCTCTTCATTAAATTTGCATTCTCTTTTTTTACTTATCTTTTATTCTGTGGGTAAATACTAGAAATAAATAAAAAAATTTACTACAAAGGCTAAAAAAGAGTATTAAATTTTACCTTATTGACCGTTACGTTGTGGCGACTATTGCTCTACCTTCGTCAATCAAATAATGAGTCAAACCGAACGTCAAATTGAAAACAACAAACCGCACTGTCTGCACTTATCTGAATTAAGCGGAGACGTAACGACAATGATCGAACACCACCGAGTAAATCTAACTCGGTACATTGCCTAATTTAGTTTACTCTGCATGCATTTTATGTGTGTTTTACGTATTTTTTATTTCCTTATATTCACCATAATACTTAATAAATAATAGGTAATATATTTTTACAGTACATTTAAAATAAGAAATGCAGATATTTCTAAAAAGCGGGACATTTTAAAAAATCGGCGGGACGCGGGACTGTCCCGCCAAAATCGGGACGTGTGGTCACTTTAGTATTGTGACAATGACTTTGAATATATTACTTAACCGATCGCTCGATTTGCCGCCCGCATGCGGTGCACGCCCGAGTTTTCTCGTAGGAAGTATTCCCGGGAAGCAAACCACCTACTTGACAAGTCGCTTGTTTAATTGTCTTATCCCATCAAACCAATGAATGAGTAAATTATTTTTACTCATTCGTTGGTTTAAGTATAAGATGTATCTAGAATTTTAGAAAAGCCATTATGCTAAACTATTAGAAATATTTTAGTTTTACATTACAGCAATTTAAAAATAATCGACAAGATTTTTATCCTGTAATATTTTTTTAGTCATACTGTGCTGCCAAAGAAAAATTTTAATCAATTGGTAATGAAGTCTCTGATTCAGCACATTATTTTTCTAGAAGAAAGATACACATAAATAAATATAGATTTAATCACAATGTTTCAAATGAGATTTCGGTTTCCATTGAGATAAATAATCTCTCTAACTGATGCACAATATATCTATCTAAATATAGATAAATATACTTTACAGAATATCTTGATAGTGAAATTAAGATTCCAGATAAAATTCTACACATTATTTGTCTGTACATCCACATCCATAAAACCCCACAGATGTTGGATTATTTTTACAAAAAAACGCTCAACATATGTTCTTTTTTACTTTTAATTAGATGATGGTTTCATGTCAATTAATAAATCTTTTCAAAATATAAATGTATACTTAGAAACAATTACAATCTTTACAAATTTATTGATTTATATACTCTTTTGGCAATAAAACAAGTTCATCTTTATTATTTCAAATTAATAATTATGACTAATAGTTTCATTTGAAAATTAGGAAAGTTTCTGTGAACTGAATTTTAGGTATAAAAAATATACAATACTTAACTAAGAGAAATATTTGCTTCTTTGGTAAAAGTAATGTTACTACCTTGAAAATATTGATGGTTGGAACAGTTGAAATTACTGTATATAACCAAGATATATTGATAATAGTTCTTTTAATATAGTATCTACTTGCACTTCTATCACTATCTCTTTAATCTTATTTCCAACTACTTTCATTGTTATTTATTACTCTAAATTTCTTCCTATTGCTATTTTTCAAAATCTTTTTTTGCAAGTTTATCATTCAACAACATTTTCTAATCTTACTTTATCTAATTTCTTTCTTTTATCATTTTCATTTTTTAGTGTCTCACTTAATTGTTTTTTTATTTTTTAAAAAAACTTTTTATTCAAATATCTGTAGGATCAAAAATGGATTATGACAGTGCTAATTTCACAAATCAAAACATTATAGTACTCAAGAAAAAATTCTACCATATTTGTCTATGTGTTTCATGTTCTTAAATTTTTCTGGAATTTCCAGAATTTGAGAAATGGAGGCAACCAATGGATTATTTATCCATTGGTTGCCTGTATATAAAAATGCAAGACAAAAACTCATTGTGATGAAAAGAAATGGCATGACAAATACAGAAAATTTAAAAAGTAAAAATATAATAAATTCTTCATAAAACTAGTTGTGGAATAATTTTTCTATAAACTTAATAATGTTTTATTTCAGTTATTTATCATTCAGTAAATTAATTTTATATACTACAAAGAAATCAAAATGAAAGTAGTGCTTGTAGTATATTATAGTCAACTGCAATGTTATCTAATCTCTGTCAGCTACATCATCTCGCTCTCTCTCTCTTTATATTTATCTCATTGACACAAAATCATTGTTAAATTTTGATACACAGTTAAAAATAAGACTTAAATTACCTAATGGTAAAGACAGTTTCTAATTTCAGTAATGATTACATTAAAATTAAGTGCAGCATCTTTTTCAAAAGTGTGATTTAAAACACTGGCAACTCTTCAGAACTGAATTAACTAGTAAACTGGTCAACTCTCTACTATTTTATACTAAATTGATCCAAAAGTAACTTCAAGTGACAAATGTGAATGCTGTCTTTGATGAGTAGATAAAGTAATGTTTATTGTGCTTGCATTTTGAATAATTGGATATAAACTAATATCTAAGTTCAAAATTATTTGTAATATGTTTTTATTAGTCTTATGAGACATGTATGGAAGCTGTACACTATCATTACTACAATTATGTAAATATTTAAAATTAATTAGATACTCATTTGGCTGACAAAATCTTGGAATGATTTCCAGACTAAATCAGACTCAAATTGTCTTTGTCATCTTTACATAAAAATTATATTAGTTGTTTATTAAACATTGTAATGAATTAAAATTCATGCTCTAGTAAAAATATAATTTGATTTCTCATTACATTCCAACACATTAAATCCAACTTGTTATATATAATACTCTTGCAGCTACAACATATAAAGTACACACAGAAAAAAAGAGAACTATTGCAAAGCTGAATCAGTGAATATCATATCCAAAAATTTGATTACTATTATTTTATTTTGTAATGCTTAAAACTCAATGCAATCCAGAGAAATAATACGATCCAGAGCTTGGAGATGATGTATGAAAACCCAAGGAGGTGATCACCCTACATCAATTAATGATATAAAACAGACTAAAAAAACCATTTCATATGTGATGATATTTCATCATTTAGTCATTTGAAACTGTCCAAAATCCACATCAAAAATATATCGTTTGAAAATGACAAAATAATGTTTTTCCTAAGGTAACTCATTACATAGGGCAGATATCATTAAACAGAACCCAATATATAACAAAAAGACTTTAACAAGTAATATTTCTTATATTTTTTTCACAAATAAATTGTTAAACTCAAATTTTATTAATCTCTCTTACTTTTAATATACTTATATATTTTTCATGAAGAAATCACAAAACAAACATTCAGATATTTATATTATATTAGAATGAGAAAGAAATATTGATAATTTTTTAGATTAAAGGCAGAAGTTTGTAGAAAGTTTATAAATTTCTTTTAAATAAATTTATATGTCAAATTATAGGTTCTTTAAAAATTACTTATTTTTTACAATTTAATAATTTATATTTAAATACATATTTTATATCACATATACCACATTAATTGAATAAAAAAAATTTATTACTAAGTTATTGTTTTCACTTATTGTATGGATTGTATTAAATATTTATCTAGAATAATTAAAATTACAGAAATGTATAAATCTAAATGCAATTTAAGTTCTCCAATTCATCTAGTTTATATTTTGTATTTAAATCTATAAATTTTATTTTTTTAACTTAGAAATAAAGGACACTTTGCATCAAACAAAATAAAACAAAGTATTATTTAAACATAATAAGAAACTCAAACTGCTTGTTAAGCCAAAAATATTTATTTATTAGAACCATTCTTAATAAAATCTTATTTTTAGCTTCTTTAACAAATAGTTTGAGTTTTACTTAAATTTTTTAATAATTTACTTTTGTTATTTATATGCCATGTCTCAATAAAATACTAGAAAATTCATTAAAACATTCTATTTGTATTGTACTGATGTTCCGTTTTGAATGATCTTCCAATTGCTAACTAGCAATTTAAAAACACACTACCTATATAATGTGTGTCATGTAAGTCACATGTGTTGAGAATGATGGTTGAAAAATTGAATGTACAGTCTGAGGAAGAGTGTTGGACAGAAAAACAGTTAACTAACTTAAATTCAAATGATTTTTGATCATAAGTGAATAGTACTTATGTAAATGAATAATTTTAAATATTATATATTTGGACTACAATCATTATAGGTTTATTATGTTCTATTTGTACTTTGAAATTTATTGATGAAAACACTTCAATTGATTTAAAACTTTTGTATGTTAGTAATTTGCTTCATGACTTACATAAATCTGAGTTATTGTTAGTATTAGTATGAACTGAGTATGTATTACAGTATAGCATCATTTATACACCTCTCAAGGGAATTGAACAAAAGGATGTATAACTAAGACATATAGGTAATTGAAATTTAAGATACAACATTAGATGTCAGAACTCTTTGTTTATGACAGACACATAATATTACAAATTTTAAAAAATGTTTCAATTTTTCTCCTTTATTTCAAAAAACATTATTTTTTAGGCAAAAGTTATTTTGATAATTCATGTACAGTACATGATATAACAGTAATAAATATGTCTACTTTACTACTGACCACTGTTTGAAGTTAGAGTGGTCAGTAGTCAAGTAGACATATTTATTACTGTTATATCATGTACTGTACATGAATTATCAAAATAACTTTTGCCTAAAAAATAATGTTTTTTGAAATAAAGGAGAAAAATTGAAACATTTTTTAAAATTTGTAATATTATGTGTCTGTCATAAACAAAGAGTTCTGACATCTAATGTTGTATCTTAAATTTCAATTACCTATATGTCTTAGTTATACATCCTTTTGTTCAATTCCCTTGAGAGGTGTATAAATGATGCTATACTGTAATACATACTCAGTTCATACTAATACTAACAATAACTCAGATTTATGTAAGTCATGAAGCAAATTACTAACATACAAAAGTTTTAAATCAATTGAAGTGTTTTCATCAATAAATTTCAAAGTACAAATAGAACATAATAAACCTATAATGATTGTAGTCCAAATATATAATATTTAAAATTATTCATTTACATAAGTACTATTCACTTATGATCAAAAATCATTTGAATTTAAGTTAGTTAACTGTTTTTCTGTCCAACACTCTTCCTCAGACTGTACATTCAATTTTTCAACCATCATTCTCAACACATGTGACTTACATGACACACATTATATAGGTAGTGTGTTTTTAAATTGCTAGTTAGCAATTGGAAGATCATTCAAAACGGAACATCAGTACAATACAAATAGAATGTTTTAATGAATTTTCTAGTATTTTATTGAGACATGGCATATAAATAACAAAAGTAAATTATTAAAAAATTTAAGTAAAACTCAAACTATTTGTTAAAGAAGCTAAAAATAAGATTTTATTAAGAATGGTTCTAATAAATAAATATTTTTGGCTTAACAAGCAGTTTGAGTTTCTTATTATGTTTAAATAATACTTTGTTTTATTTTGTTTGATGCAAAGTGTCCTTTATTTCTAAGTTAAAAAAATAAAATTTATAGATTTAAATACAAAATATAAACTAGATGAATTGGAGAACTTAAATTGCATTTAGATTTATACATTTCTGTAATTTTAATTATTCTAGATAAATATTTAATACAATCCATACAATAAGTGAAAACAATAACTTAGTAATAAATTTTTTTTATTCAATTAATGTGGTATATGTGATATAAAATATGTATTTAAATATAAATTATTAAATTGTAAAAAATAAGTAATTTTTAAAGAACCTATAATTTGACATATAAATTTATTTAAAAGAAATTTATAAACTTTCTACAAACTTCTGCCTTTAATCTAAAAAATTATCAATATTTCTTTCTCATTCTAATATAATATAAATATCTGAATGTTTGTTTTGTGATTTCTTCATGAAAAATATATAAGTATATTAAAAGTAAGAGAGATTAATAAAATTTGAGTTTAACAATTTATTTGTGAAAAAAATATAAGAAATATTACTTGTTAAAGTCTTTTTGTTATATATTGGGTTCTGTTTAATGATATCTGCCCTATGTAATGAGTTACCTTAGGAAAAACATTATTTTGTCATTTTCAAACGATATATTTTTGATGTGGATTTTGGACAGTTTCAAATGACTAAATGATGAAATATCATCACATATGAAATGGTTTTTTTAGTCTGTTTTATATCATTAATTGATGTAGGGTGATCACCTCCTTGGGTTTTCATACATCATCTCCAAGCTCTGGATCGTATTATTTCTCTGGATTGCATTGAGTTTTAAGCATTACAAAATAAAATAATAGTAATCAAATTTTTGGATATGATATTCACTGATTCAGCTTTGCAATAGTTCTCTTTTTTTCTGTGTGTACTTTATATGTTGTAGCTGCAAGAGTATTATATATAACAAGTTGGATTTAATGTGTTGGAATGTAATGAGAAATCAAATTATATTTTTACTAGAGCATGAATTTTAATTCATTACAATGTTTAATAAACAACTAATATAATTTTTATGTAAAGATGACAAAGACAATTTGAGTCTGATTTAGTCTGGAAATCATTCCAAGATTTTGTCAGCCAAATGAGTATCTAATTAATTTTAAATATTTACATAATTGTAGTAATGATAGTGTACAGCTTCCATACATGTCTCATAAGACTAATAAAAACATATTACAAATAATTTTGAACTTAGATATTAGTTTATATCCAATTATTCAAAATGCAAGCACAATAAACATTACTTTATCTACTCATCAAAGACAGCATTCACATTTGTCACTTGAAGTTACTTTTGGATCAATTTAGTATAAAATAGTAGAGAGTTGACCAGTTTACTAGTTAATTCAGTTCTGAAGAGTTGCCAGTGTTTTAAATCACACTTTTGAAAAAGATGCTGCACTTAATTTTAATGTAATCATTACTGAAATTAGAAACTGTCTTTACCATTAGGTAATTTAAGTCTTATTTTTAACTGTGTATCAAAATTTAACAATGATTTTGTGTCAATGAGATAAATATAAAGAGAGAGAGAGCGAGATGATGTAGCTGACAGAGATTAGATAACATTGCAGTTGACTATAATATACTACAAGCACTACTTTCATTTTGATTTCTTTGTAGTATATAAAATTAATTTACTGAATGATAAATAACTGAAATAAAACATTATTAAGTTTATAGAAAAATTATTCCACAACTAGTTTTATGAAGAATTTATTATATTTTTACTTTTTAAATTTTCTGTATTTGTCATGCCATTTCTTTTCATCACAATGAGTTTTTGTCTTGCATTTTTATATACAGGCAACCAATGGATAAATAATCCATTGGTTGCCTCCATTTCTCAAATTCTGGAAATTCCAGAAAAATTTAAGAACATGAAACACATAGACAAATATGGTAGAATTTTTTCTTGAGTACTATAATGTTTTGATTTGTGAAATTAGCACTGTCATAATCCATTTTTGATCCTACAGATATTTGAATAAAAAGTTTTTTTAAAAAATAAAAAAACAATTAAGTGAGACACTAAAAAATGAAAATGATAAAAGAAAGAAATTAGATAAAGTAAGATTAGAAAATGTTGTTGAATGATAAACTTGCAAAAAAAGATTTTGAAAAATAGCAATAGGAAGAAATTTAGAGTAATAAATAACAATGAAAGTAGTTGGAAATAAGATTAAAGAGATAGTGATAGAAGTGCAAGTAGATACTATATTAAAAGAACTATTATCAATATATCTTGGTTATATACAGTAATTTCAACTGTTCCAACCATCAATATTTTCAAGGTAGTAACATTACTTTTACCAAAGAAGCAAATATTTCTCTTAGTTAAGTATTGTATATTTTTTATACCTAAAATTCAGTTCACAGAAACTTTCCTAATTTTCAAATGAAACTATTAGTCATAATTATTAATTTGAAATAATAAAGATGAACTTGTTTTATTGCCAAAAGAGTATATAAATCAATAAATTTGTAAAGATTGTAATTGTTTCTAAGTATACATTTATATTTTGAAAAGATTTATTAATTGACATGAAACCATCATCTAATTAAAAGTAAAAAAGAACATATGTTGAGCGTTTTTTTGTAAAAATAATCCAACATCTGTGGGGTTTTATGGATGTGGATGTACAGACAAATAATGTGTAGAATTTTATCTGGAATCTTAATTTCACTATCAAGATATTCTGTAAAGTATATTTATCTATATTTAGATAGATATATTGTGCATCAGTTAGAGAGATTATTTATCTCAATGGAAACCGAAATCTCATTTGAAACATTGTGATTAAATCTATATTTATTTATGTGTATCTTTCTTCTAGAAAAATAATGTGCTGAATCAGAGACTTCATTACCAATTGATTAAAATTTTTCTTTGGCAGCACAGTATGACTAAAAAAATATTACAGGATAAAAATCTTGTCGATTATTTTTAAATTGCTGTAATGTAAAACTAAAATATTTCTAATAGTTTAGCATAATGGCTTTTCTAAAATTCTAGATACATCTTATACTTAAACCAACGAATGAGTAAAAATAATTTACTCTTCATTGGTTTGATGGGATAAGACAATTAAACAAGCGACTTGTCAAGTAGGTGGTTTGCTTCCCGGGAATACTTCCTACGAGAAAACTCGGGCGTGCACCGCATGCGGGCGGCAAATCGAGCGATCGGTTAAGTAATATATTCAAAGTCATTGTCACAATACTAAAGTGACCACACGTCCCGATTTTGGCGGGACAGTCCCGCGTCCCGCCGATTTTTTAAAATGTCCCGCTTTTTAGAAATATCTGCATTTCTTATTTTAAATGTACTGTAAAAATATATTACCTATTATTTATTAAGTATTATGGTGAATATAAGGAAATAAAAAATACGTAAAACACACATAAAATGCATGCAGAGTAAACTAAATTAGGCAATGTACCGAGTTAGATTTACTCGGTGGTGTTCGATCATTGTCGTTACGTCTCCGCTTAATTCAGATAAGTGCAGACAGTGCGGTTTGTTGTTTTCAATTTGACGTTCGGTTTGACTCATTATTTGATTGACGAAGGTAGAGCAATAGTCGCCACAACGTAACGGTCAATAAGGTAAAATTTAATACTCTTTTTTAGCCTTTGTAGTAAATTTTTTTATTTATTTCTAGTATTTACCCACAGAATAAAAGATAAGTAAAAAAAGAGAATGCAAATTTAATGAAGAGCTAAGCAGAGAATTTCCATTTATTAAAAAAACCAAAATATAGTATATGGTACGGTGTGATAAATGTAAAGCTGAATTTTCGGTCTCACATGGTGGAAAAAACGATATTACTAAACATCTAGCGACAAAGAGGCACAAAAGATTTTTGAATAATGCCGCTTCCTCGTCTAAAATGGAACAGTTTTTTCGCAGTGCTAGCTTTGGCAACACGGAAAAACAGCTTGCATTAGCGGAAGGGCTATTTGCTTTCCACACCATAAACCACAATCAAAGTTTCAGATCAATGGATTGTACGTCGCAAATGATCAAAACATTATACAACAAAAAATTTGCATGTGCAAGGACAAAAACCGAAGCAATTATTTGTAATGTTTTTTCACCATATTCGTTTTCACAATTGCAGAAA
>NW_019386014.1:0-10178 GCF_000671375.1 Centruroides sculpturatus | reverse complement strand
AGGCTCGATTAAGGCTTAATTGTTTTTTAATGGGATTTTTTTTTTATCAAATTTAATTCATCTTTCTAAAGTTCTAGCGCATGGATTTTCCTTCGGTAAAGTTATTTAAAGCTAGTTTCTGATGTCAAAAACGACCTCCGATAGTTTTTTAATTTTTTTAATTAATCGATTTTATTATATATAAATTTAATTAATTAGGGGGGGTCGGAAATCGCAATAAAATTTTTAATTTTTTAAAAATATTTTAAAATATAGGCCTAGTTCCTATTCACCCTACTTTAAACCCTTGTCCTCCCGAGAAGTCTATGAGAATGCCCCGGGAAATCGGACTCCAGCTGTGTTCAAGGTCACCCAGCTGTGTAAACAATGACTCATCGGTGTTAAATTTCGCAGAAAGGCGAGACAAAGGAACTTAAACTTCGCAGCTTTTTCTTCAAAGTTAACGCATTTCTTTCGTTTTTTTTTCAGTTTTAAGTATTTTTTATCTTAATTAAAAATTCCTGAAAAAGTGGCCTGGTCAAAAAGAGTAAGAAGATAGTAAGAATTTTACCAAACCACTTTAAGTGTCATGTGCCATTTTTACACTTATCCTGTGTTAATTAAAATCCTTTCATATAACCTTGCCAGCTTCAGCAAGAAACAAACAAGAAATGATTTCCTAAGTTTGCAAAGAGACAAAAGAAAATTAGACAATCAATAGAGAATCAGGTTAATATTCTGAAATTTTGCATGGCTCTATACCCATCATTCTTCATGACAACTTGAAAATGTTACAACAGTTCTCACATTGTGTGTGGAAGTTAATAGATGAACAATATGAAGACAACTCATCAGTTGAATTAACTGACAATTGATAAAGATCTTGATATCCTAATCAGAGGAATTACTGGCATTAAAAGCTGGTATTTCTTGTATAATTAGCACAGCAAACATGCCTCATCAGCATGGAAATCAATCTCAAACCATTATGACAGAAGAGATTTCATCTCAACAGATCCAATGAGAAGATAATGCTTGTGGCTTTTTCCCTTTGTGGAAGTCCTGGTGTATTGAGTTTGTTTTTGATGATGAACATGCTAATGAAGAGTCTTACATTGATATTCTTAATTACCTCTAACACAGTAAAATGAGAATGTTCTCATCTCTGGCAAGTAAATAGGTGATTATCATCAGAGCCATCAAAGGGAAGGGCACTGGGAATTTTTTCCTGGTCCCACAAAAAATTTAGGGATCCATAGTAGTTCCTACCCCCTATAAAATGATTGTTGTTTTTATTAAGAGAGAATAAAATCTTTAAGATTGTTTTTTATTAATAAAAAGCATTCTGCATACTTCATGTAAAAAAAAAAAAAAGTTAAAGGATCTACTCTACTCCCAGACCATACAACTCTTGACAGCCCTTGAAATATCACATAGAGGTGGTTTGAAAAAAATGCACCAGTGTGTTAATCAAATCCACCACATCAGGTCTGAGTAGCAGGCATATCAGGATGATTTACAAAGGTGCAATAGAACCAGAACTCACGCTGCCCAAATATGGGGTAAGAATGTTTATCTTATTCATATAAAATGGAAGTTACTTTCTATCCAAAGGGCCATCAGGTTATGTCATGCTTACCACACAGCTCCTACTGATGCACTGTTGGTGTTGGCAAACATAATGCCAATACATTTGAAAATTAAAAGCATCCTTTGGAAGTGGAAATTCATCAACATCATGAGTAACATAACTGAGAAGGATACTCATAGATATCAAACAAAGGAAGAGGATTATCCACTAAGACAGACTGGACTAAGCCCTGGCTGTCAGGCCAGGACTTAGTCCAGGTGATAAAGGACCACGGCATCAATAGATACATTACTGGTGTGGGTACCACCCAGCATCCAGCTGAAATTGGTAAGCTCCAGATAAATATTTATGGCAACAATTTTAGTAGCAAAGGGAACATTTACATGGATGGCTCAAAGAGCAAGAACAGGACAGGAGCCACTTTTGTAATATACAACGGTAATAATAACCAGATCGAGCATCAAGAATATTATAAACTGCACCCTCACTGTTCAAATAACCAGGCAGAGCTCTGGACTATGCTCAGATTCTTAATTAATCACTGTAACAACTGATCAATAGTAGTATAGGGGCATTATAAACTTTAATGCTGACAGCAGATATGTACTGAACATACTAAATAACAGCAACAAAATACTGAAATAGGGATAAAAACCAGACATCTAGCCAATAATCTAAACAACCGCAGAACCCTTACCTTTAATCGGACTCCAGGCCACTTTGGAGTTGAGGGTAACAAGGAAGTGGTCAGACTAGCCAAAAGAGCTGCCTACCTGGAGTTATACTATGCCTATGATAAGATCCCTGTCACAAATATCAATAGTTACATTAATAACAAAATCCTGAGTGTCTGGCATAGAGACTGGAAAACCTCCAATACTGGCAAAGTCACTTATAACTTCTTCCCTTCCATTCAAAAAAGGCAACACCTTACCTATATAAAGGTTAGATATATTACGATGCAAATGCTTCATCAGCCATGGGACAACCTACTGAATTACCTCAGCAGATTTAAAGTAAGGGACAATGATACTTCTGACTGCCAATCTGTGGGCGATATATATCATGCTCTCCTGAACTGCCTGAAGCAAGACGCCACCCACCAACTGTTATACCATCTCACCATTCAGAATGGCCAAAACTGGCCACCCAGCCTAGACTTTTTCTGTTCATCTAAGGAAACTTATCATGCCTTCCAACTTTCATCAAGAACTGAGAACTGTTTTCAGC
Organism: Centruroides sculpturatus; assembly: GCF_000671375.1. Lineage (NCBI taxonomy): Eukaryota > Metazoa > Arthropoda > Arachnida > Scorpiones > Buthidae > Centruroides > Centruroides sculpturatus. The sequence continues at coordinate 7,378 of NW_019386014.1, read as the reverse complement.
TGCAGCTTATTGACTGCACCAAGCAGCAACAATAGATGCAGCAACATCAGCAATTTAATGACTGCATCAGTATGGTGACTTTTGGTGACTCACTGACCATCTGTCACCCCGTTTTTATAAGTTGCTGTTTTTACCTTTTACCATTTTCTTCAATCAGTCTCCAATGTACTCATCTATGAAAATTTTGACGCATACATCAATGGCAGAAAGGCACTCTGTATATGTATCTGTTTGATTTATATTGTAACCTTGTCTTTTAATTTTGTATAATATTTTGTACTCTAACAAATATTGAAGCAAATGCCATGAGCTCTCATATCTTCTTTCACACTTTCCTATCTCCCTTTGTTTCACACTTAGTCTCTCATGCTTTGTTCTTTTCCTTCCATTTTTATAGGGCTAAGTGTGCCACTAAATGACAGACAGCTCTTGTTTTCTTTAAGTAATGTCCTATCCATTATGACAATGTTCCAGTACATTATACACTCCTAGTGAGAATATCTGACAAATCATCAGATACTTATACTTCCACAATCTCTTTACTCATTGGAACCTTGCTCCTGAAGATGCATGTCTTCACTGAAATTAAATTCTACTGAAGAACTGCAGATTCAAATCAGATTAAAAGATGAAAAGTGTTGCAAAGATTGATTCAAGATGATGTTAACATAGATTTGGTTATAAGAACATTTTAATAAGTGGTTCCAATCTTGGCAGAAGTATGCGACTTATTTTGAAGAATAATTATTACATTAATAAAGTCTTTGGAAGTTTTCTTCTGAAGACATTATTATAAAATAAAAATTATAAGTGAAAATAAAAAAAAAATTGAACTTTTGATATATAGCATCCCAAAAGATTTTTAAATATAAATAATCACAAGATAAAATATTGTTTGTCCAAATATTTTGTGTGAGTGAGTGCATTACATGTAATTACTGTATATGCTTATGTAAGTTCAACTTAAAGTGCATTTTTGTTTTTATTGTTTTGAATTATTTATCCATATAAATAAAAGTCAATATATGTAAGCATGACATTAACTGTCCTACTTTTTATTCAAAGATTAATGATTTATAAAATATCCATAGCATTTTTTCTGTTTTATGCAATTTAATTATTTAACAAGTAAAGTTGAAATTCTCTAATACAATATCTTAAAGTCAAAAGATATAAAAAAAAATTTCAAAATATCATACATTAAAATGAAATGCACGATTTCATATTCTAGTTATAACAAAGTTTAAATTGTATAATTTGAAAACATATTTATCAGTGATTTTGAGGTATTTTGATGATGAGAAAGTAACTGCTATAAGAATATTTGAAAATTGAAAACTTTCTGAAAATAGTTATAATATATTAGCAAAATGTAATCATTTTTTTAAAATAAGAGTTGCACTACATACAGAAAACTTTACACAATATTCCTCAATCTTAGAACTAACACAAAAATAACAAGTACAGTACAACATTTATTCTAAACTTGCAATATAAATCTTTTGAACCACTTAAAAATTTTACAAGTTTGACTTTTGTATTTTTAATCTGAATTTAAAATATCATTGGTAAAAAATGTATATGTTTTTGTCTTTGAATCAAAATTTTCTTTTAAAAACTTATTCATTCAGTGAACTAAAAGTTAATGAATAAATAAATATATATATGGTATATTCATTTATTTTCTTAACAATAATCTATTATGGAAAAAAGTTCATGAAATATCAATTGCATTCTGACAGATTATATAAATTTGATACAATAAATTTTGTAACCTCAATAAAAAGTTTTTTTAAAATTTCTAACAAATTTATATAAATTGCTATAAATTCATATTTATAACAATTATTTAGAACTGATTCATATACTTGTCATTGTATAATATGCAAACTTACTCCTAATTTTTAAATTTTATAGTTAGTGAAAAATAATATATTTAGTATAAATTATACAGCAAATATGAAAGTCTAAAATGTATCTTCTTTACTTTTGAAAATTTCATTATCAAATTTAATTTATTTTCAGTAAATTGATTTTCATGAGAAAAAACAAACAAGATCAAAGGTCATATTGATGAAATCTTTGCATTAACTTTTAAACTAATATTGACTCAATACAAACTGTATAAGTAAGAAAAATGCTTTAAGAAAATATATATGATGGGTAAATGATTATATTTTATGTTTCTCTTATTGAATTCCTTTAACAAACCCTTATTGTTCAAACAGTAAATGTTTGTTAATAAGAGAGGAGAAAATGTGGAGGTGCATATTGAAATAAATTTATATTAAAATAAAAATAAAATAAAAACCTTTGTAAATTTCATAATCATATGATTTTATGGATTATTTTTTATATTAATTTCGCTTGTTGCCAACTAACTAAAATAGCTGTAAATGTTTTTATATGTACAAAAGTTATTGTAAAAATCATACAAAAACTTAAAAGAGAGACATGAATTATGAATAAAAATTTATATATTATTTATTACTTAAATAAAATTCATAATAAATAAATTTTTTTTTTTATTAATTATTGAACAAAAAAGTACTGATTGGTAGAAAAAAGTCAAAAACTGATGAATTCATAGACTGATGAATCCCCAATCATCAAACTATTGAAAATTACACAATTTAGATTTGTATTGCTTACATCTCTAATAAACATTTCATTTTTAAAAGTTATAAATGAAAAATGTTTATACTTTTCATAGAGAAGCAATATAATGATAATCTAATAAAAACTTTTTATGCTTTTCTTTATTGTATGCAATGTTAAATAAAATACAGTAAAACAAAAAATAAATGTATAATCTTTTCTACTACAACCTTCATATTATTAAATATATAATGTATACTAATGCTCATTTATAATTAACAAGCATAGAAATTGCTTCATTACTAATGAACAATGATGGTTGCTGTTTTTCAAATGTAATTTTATTTGCTAATAATATACATATGAAATGTAATTTACAGATGTAAATGTAGATTTTACTCATTTGTGTAAGTCTATAAATTAATAGTTTCCATTAACTTCCTACAACATATAAAACAGTTTTCTAATACTTTTAGTTTAAAAGATAATGCATGCACATGACAAATGACTTGTTTGTGGTTTTTTATAATAACTTTTTATAACAACATTTATAAACTGCCAAATGAAGCATGTGAGAGTATTTTCTAATAGATTTAAAATTAACACTGTTAAACTTAATGTTTTATAAATTGAAGACATTTAAAATAGTGATGAAAGAATAATTATATTAAGATCACTGTAGTTAAATTTACTTCAATTTTGTAAAATTCAATTAATTGTACAAGACATTTTCCAATTAACATTCATAGTATTTTCATTATTCAATTATAATAAAGTATTTAAATATAATAACTGATTGTTTCTTAAATTAATTATAATATAAAATGTGCAGAATAATCATTTGTAAGATTTAAATTTACCACATTATACTATTCATAGGAAATGTTTTCATCATTTTTAATTATAATTGTTAAATGATTATAATTAAAGAACTTACCATAGGATTATAATGAGCAGAGTTTATATTTTGAAAAAGTTTGGATTTTTAAAGAATTGATGTATTAAATGTGTTGTTTGGTAACAAAAATACAACATTGTTACAACATTTAGCCCTGGATCAGATAAGCTGAATTTCTGCAGAATGGTGGTCACATGATTACTGCACATGGCATTGTTTTTTTCCTGTAGATACTGTATGGACAGAAAAAGTATTAAGTTGGCCAATTGCCATGGATGCTCTAACTGTGCTGTAGTGACTTTAATTCTTAAAAAGAAATACATGCATTTCTTTTAAGAACTGAAAACCTAAGAACATTACTAAATACATGGCCTTTTCTCAATCTCTGTAATAAATATTTCAACATTCCCTTTTCTACATTAAGATCATCCATGTCAGATTGGGATTCTTTCTAGAACCATGCTTTCCAAATTCACCCAGAAGGACTATATCAACTAAGCACTCTCCACACAACTGCAACTTCTGCTTGTTCAAGTTATTTAGTATGATGCAATAGCCCATAGCCAATCTGCAGATGCCACAAGACATCCATTCCATTATGTGCAATGCAGCTGGCAAGTGGTAATGTCTCATAACCAGAGACTTTCTGCTAAATGTGAATTGTTATATTTGAATTAACATGCCACATTATGCATTTTATTATGCAGAAATTCCACTCATATGACCAGGCCTTAATATATTGATATGATAGTCATTTCACTCAAAATATAGATTATATATAAATATTTTCAAATATACAAAAGCTGATTTTTCTTTTAATTGGTTCTCTTGATAAGAATATTTAAAAACAACAAATATCACAAATAATAAATTTAAAACGAAAATTAAACATTGAAGACATGCTGAGGTTAGAATAACTGAATGACAGTTGAATAAATGCATAAACATGATATTCTGTGTTAAAATTTGCATCAAGAATAAAACCACTGTTTGTTATAATCTCTGTGTGTAACTCTAATTCTATACATTGTTAAATAATGATATACTTACAAGATCATCTTTTATGAATTCTTGCAGATCCTTTTTTCCATTGCTGATTGGACTAGATTGTTAGACCACGCTCTCCAGGAGAGTTCCATTTCAGTTAAAACTGTTAACACTGAATCAATAAGTTGCCACTATGGAATGCATACTTATATGGTAAAAATTATATATTTGCTACACATTATTCTTTACAACACAACTGCTACTCTTTACATATGAAAATCAGAACTTACTAGCTTCATAGACTATATTTTGTAGCATGTACATGCTTTAAATATATTGAAGCAAATACTTATTAATACAAACTTATAAATACTGTACTTTAATTTTCTTAAGTCTTCTTTCAAGATACATTCTAATATTCAGAACTGAAAAAGTTCTGAATAGAATGTATCATGAGAGAAAACTTAGTGTATAAGTACATTCATATTTAATTTACATAGCAGTGTAATACTTTTTTTCTGCTTATAAAAGCATACATCATATATAAGAGTATGTGCTTCCAAAATGCAAAAACAAGTAAATTTTCACATGTCAGAGCATGCTCTTATTTGCACAGAAATAGTATTTTTGCTATACAGTGGGTGATCGGTTAACGAACATAATCCGTTCCAAGACTTTGTTCGCTATCCGAATTGTTCGTTAACCGATTATCGATTTACCATAAGTTTTAATGGGAATTTAATTAATTCGTTCTGGAGACCCCCAAAAATAAAAAAATATATATATACTTTCTTACTATGTTTATTTATATGCAATAATAAAAATACATACATACACAGTCTTGCATTTTTATTAGTCAATCATGTTTTTTTTCCATTTGAAAGGGTTAAAAAATCTGTCTAACATCGATTGCTTTTCTCTCTTCTTCAGGATTTTTCGTAAGTAATTAATAGCATTGCAATTGTAGAAATCCCCAAGCCTCAACCTGGTTTGGATCCATTCTAAGATCATTGTTCTGACATTCTCCCACTTCTTTAAAAGATCTTTAATAACAGATATCGGCATTAATCCTCTTTTTCAGAAGAAAACATATCTCGCCGAGTTTCTTGGTGTTCTTCATTCAAGAGTTCTTGGCGTTCTTCTGTCGTCAGATCCGTTTCAGGTTCCATTATGAACTCTTCGATGTTCTTTATTTCTCAGATGTGATTTTTGTTACTCCTTTAGCTGCTTGAGTCTTCTTGATTATACAGTATGTTTCTTAAATAAGATTGAACTTCAGCCTACTGTAGACCTGTTTACGCCATACTGCCCAGCAACATTAGGCATCTTCTGCCCACTCTCTACCTTTGCTATTATACTCTCACCTTTCGAAAAGAAAAACAGACGCAAAACTTAACGAGTGCCTACCCGACAGTCTCGCAAATACATAAAAGAATTGTTTTGTCAGAAAAATAAAAGGCTGGAATTACGAGGGAGAGTTTCAAAGTTCGGAGGAATACTATCCGATCGGTATATGACGGTCGATGTCGACGTCTCCCACACTCCGAAAAGTTTCGAATTGTTGCCCGAAGACAAGGGAAGACCAATCAGTATTCATTATTTTACGTCACTTCCTCTTGTGTTTGTTCTGTGGGGTGTTCGTTATCCGATCATGTGTTCGTTGTCCGAACATAAAAATCTTTCGCGAAAGTGTTCGTTATCCGATCACCCACTGTAATTTCAAGTTTAAAAGAAATTTAATACATCAAATGCAACAATTTCTTGAAATATATTTAGTAGGTTTAAGATTATAAATAAATAATTTTATAATTTTAATAAAAATTTCTTTATATTTATTAAAACTTCTTTAGATTATAAATAGTATATAACTTAAAAAAAAGGTCAAAAACAATTACATACAAAATAAACAAAAAAATTATTTTTTTGTATCTCCACCAAAATAATTAAACAAAGAATGCACTTATGAGCTGATTGCTTATCAAACAATATCAGACCAGACAATTTGCTTTGATGAAGGTTGCTATCGGGAGCTACACCACATTGTTGAACGGATGTGTCAATTTCTTTTTTATCTGCACACAAGTATAATTCTGTAATACCCTATTTACATATCCTTGCTTCAAGGGATCAATCACACACATAAATTAGTATATTTTTGGTCTTTAGTTTTGAATTTAGCATATTTAGGGTTTCTTGGGAGTTTCCATCCTTAAAAAATAATTTAAAAATAATAATAATAATAAAAACCCTCCAAAAAGAAAACTTAAAATAACACCCAAAACATAAAATAACGATCGGCCTTCAACTCGTTACAATTGAACATAAATTTAATGGAAAAACTATCATAATTTTTTCTATTAAAATTACATTCAATTGTTGGATTTTTCATTTCAATTTATAGAAGCTTATCCAATTACATAGTGATTTTAAGCCTCTGTATAACCCACAAAAACAGACCACCTTATTCTGGATGACGTCTGTGCCAGTATTCTGATATGTCACACCAATTCTTTTTCCCAAAGAAGTGAATGTTCTTATAAGCCTAAAGCCAGGTGTTTTTAAATCAATTGCTCTCTTTGGGCCAGATACTGCTTGTTTTTCTTCTTCCCATTTCCCTTACTGGCATAGGTGTACTAGAAGCTTATTCTTCTGTAAATTGCTCTATGATTCATTGGAACTACTGGGTTCTCTCACCTCAATATGCGGTTACTCTCTAGAGTTGTCGTCGTCATTATTTTTAGTATTATTAAAGTAGAGAGACACCCATCTTCCTGACTTGTTTTGCCACCACCACATGACTGATATTATTTGATATGGTTCATTAAGCTTAGTTCTCACAGTAAACAAATCTGTCATTTAAATATCCATAGAATATAATAATGTATTAAAATTATT
>NW_019386013.1:101866-110467 GCF_000671375.1 Centruroides sculpturatus | reverse complement strand
CCCGCAGTCCGAATTCATGTAAATCACAAAGTATTCCGTAACGCCAGCAGCGATCATAGGCCTTTTCTATATCAAAGAAAACAGACACTAAGTGCAGTCGTCTAACAAACTCTTCGCGTATGAATATTTCAAGTTTTACTAAATTGTCCGTGGTACTTCTGTTCCTATGAAATCCACTCTGATGTGGTGAAAAGTATTCTTTTCCTCTAGGAGGAACATCAGGCGTCTGTTTACCATCCTCTCAAAGAGTTTACAGAGGCAACTTGTTAAAGAGATTGGTCTGTAATTAGAGAGATTCTTGTGATCTTTACCAGGTTTGAAAATGGGGATAATGATAGATAGTCTCCAAGAGTCAGGAAAAGTATTTTCTGTCCATATTCTGTTAAACAGATGCAGGAGATTAGAAAGGGAATTGTTTGACAAATTTTTAATCATGCTGTAGTGGATTTTATCCAGGCCTACAGCACTATTCCCCGCGCGAGAAATCACTGTTTGTAATTCGATTCTAGTAAATGGCACATTATATTCCTCATTAGATAAGGAGTCAAAGTTTAAATGTTGCTTTTCCTTTTGCACTTTGTAAGCTTGGAAATCCCTTAAATACATTATGTTGCTGGATGACAAAAAAAAAAAGTTTCACCCAATGTGTCAGCAATACACTGTATATCACTGATTATTGTGCCATTATTTTCCAGCATGGACAGAGAATGAGACGCATATTTCCCATTAATTTTGTGGATTTTATCCCAGACTGCTTTTGTGCTAGAGGAGGATGTTATGCTAGAAACATATTTCCTCCAAGAATCCCTTTGGCTTTGCCTTCTTATTCTTCTGGCATTTGCCTTCGCTTTTTGAAAAGCTATCAAATTATTAGCAGTGGAGTATCTTCTGAAAATTCCCCATGCTTTCTTTTGTGCTTTAAATGCTGCCTCGCAATTCTGGTTCCACCATGGTTTCGGATGCTTTGGGTATCTTGTTGATGTTTTTCCCATTGTTTTCTCAGCTGCCTGAATAATACACAAAGTGACAATTTCAACTGCATCATTGATATCAGCAGTATTGACCATTTCCTCAGTGATGTTAGCCAAAGAGGAAAATGTAGGCCAATCTGCCGTTTCCAGTTTCCAGCGTGGTGGACGGGCTGTTTCACAGCTTTCTCTGCCTCGATATTTTAGAAATATTGGGAAGTGGTCACTAGAGAGTGGATTAGATCCAACCTCCCATGTAAATGCTGAAAACAGATTCGGAGTTGCTAATGATAGATCAATGGCAGTGAACGTTCTTGATGGGGCATGGAAGTATGTCACTTCTCCAGTATTAAATAGATACAGTTGCTGATTACCTATAAATCTCTCGATGGCTCTGCCTCGACGATTGATGTCAGGACTGCCCCACATAGGATTGTGGCCATTGAAGTCACCCAGTAAAAGAAATGGAGTTCGCATCTGTTCAACTAATGCATCCAATTCATCCTCATTCACTCTGACATCTGGTGGCAAGTATATAGAACAAACTGTGACAGTTACTCCAATAGAAATTCTGACTGCCACAGCTTGTAGATCAGTAGTTATTTGTACCGGCGAAGATGGGGTGTGATTTGAAACTACAATAGCCACACCGCCACTGGCACGGTTGTGGCTATCATCATCCTTGCGGTATAGATCGAATCTTTTTAAAAAAATATTTTCTCCAGGTTTTAGATGGGCTTCCTGGAGTGCCACGCAGAGAGATTGGGTAGATGATGCCGAGTGTTTAATGTCAGAGAAGTTGTTGCGGAAACCACGACAGTTCCATTGGGTTATTTTATAACCCATTACGTGTTTGAGGCAGCATTCTTTGTGAGATTATCTCTCTTTAATCTAACCAGGGGTTTTTCTTTTAAAGGTGATATTGGTTTTGTCACCTCCTGATTAGTCTCTTCATCAGAGATATCAGAAAACTCAATCATAGAGTGGGTTTTTGATTTTTTACATTTAGAGACAGCTGCTTTTACTCTCTGCTTGTTTAGTGGGTTCTTACTAGCCTTTTTAGAACCAGGGTTTCTTGTTATTACCCCTGTTTTAGGTAGGAGTGTTTTTTATTTTAAACTCTCCTTTTCTGGTGTTTCTTTTGGTGGAATCAGTAAACATTTCGCATGCCTGGCTTTGAACTCCACATGTTTTTGTGGACTTCAAAGCAGCAGCGAATGTCTTTTGTTTTAGTGGTGCACTTGAAGTGACCATTCAGCGCGCCTCTGGGTAAGGTAAGTTGTTTACTGTTTTCACCCATTGTATCTCCTTTTCTCTTTGCCATGCAGGGCTCATTTTCGAGAGTAAGAAGGATGGGCATCTTTGCAGTTAACGCAGCATGGGGTACTGGTACACTCGGTACTCTCGTGACCTTCAGTCCCACACTGTGCACATACGCTCTTTCCACGACAGGATGTCTGTGAATGTCCAAACCGCTGGCATTTGAAACAACGCAGCGGATTTGGAACGTACGGACGGACAGGGCAGCGCAGATAACCTGCTGTAATAAAAGATGGCAATGTCGGCTTGTTAAAGGTGAGGATTAAATGTTTAGTTGGTATTAACTTGCCATCCCGACGAATGGAGATACGTCGGACAGCAGTAACACCTTGGTCTGAAAGGCCAATCTGAATATCTGATTCATCTTCAGACATCAGATCAAACTCAGATATCACACCACGTGAAGAGTTCAAACTTCCATGTGGTGTGACAGTGACTTCAATGTCTCCCAATTTCTTTGCAGCTAGAAGTTTTGCCGACTGTTGAGGTGAGGCAGTTTCTACAAGTAGGTCTCCTGACCTCAGTTTTTGTGTTTTTTTCAGGTGTCCGATCGTTGATTCAAATAACTTCTGAATCAAAAAAGGGGAGCATTTTGACAAAGGTTTTTCTCCAGTAGCATGCACTATTAAGTAGGATGGCTGACTGGCAGTGTTTTCTGGCTTGTCTTTATTTTTTGAAAATTTAGGATCCATGATTAAATAATAATATTTCAGCTCCTAGTGACCCCACCCACCATGGGGCCCAACAAGGAAATGCCGTCACATGGGAAACTCCCATAGACCGTCACACCAATGTTTTCCAGGAGCTATACCCTCACAATGCAGTCAGGAAGAGCACATCTTGTCTAACGTGTCTGCCTGGTCTGCATCGATCAGTTGACACCAAACCGAAGTCTACAATGACTCAACGACCAGCCGATTGACTCAAATGGAGCCTGATTTGAGCCTCCCGTTTATCCAAAGCAAGGGCCAAAGCAGTGTGTTGGGGACGATGTGTTGCCCCTCAACTACCAGGATCCCCCTTTCCGGCATACGAAACACCATGCACGGCAAACACGTAGGTAGGCGTTCAGATCCCAGGGATGGTAAAGAAGAGTTACTAAACCATCTCTGGGAGGTCCCCTCACCACAGACAGGAACCCACATCGAGGGGCAGTATATATTGGAATTAGATTCTTGTCACAATGTTGAATTTCTGCGAAGTGCTGTCTGTAGACATAGTCTGGGGTGAATTCCTTAGGAAATTGCTTTGAGCTAAGCTCAACATTTAGCACAGAAGATGACCAAGGTGATATACTATAAATCTCCAGCTGTGAAATGTTGCCTGTGTTCAGATCAATCCTGCTGCTCACATTCTCCATTCTTATGGCGAATGCAGGAACACAACTTGGGCAAGCTTCAAATAACCTTTTCAGCTGAGTATCTAATACTGTACAATCAACTAAAGGTTTAGTAAGGGATTTTTGTTTTAAATAATAAAAAAAAACAACTGTTCTCTCCTGAGAGATAATGGAGGCTCATAAGCATCCACATACGAACTTTGGACAGGAAAAGTTCGAAAAGCACCAGTGCACAAGCGCAGTGCTTGATGATCAATTGGATCCAGCATCCGAAGAGTAGATTCTCGCGCAGAGCCATAAACAATGGAACTGTAATCCAGCTTAGAGCGAAAAAGGACCCTATAAATCCTGAGCATAAAAACTTCGTCTGCTCCCCAGGATGAGCAGCATAGTACCTTTAAAAGGTTTAAAGATTTTAGGCATCTACTCTTCAAGTTGCGCAAGTGTGGCAAGAATGTCAGTATTTGGTCAAGAGAAACACCCAAAAACTTAGCTTCATTCACCATTGAAATTTTATCCCCATTTAGGTAAATTTCCAAATCCAGGTGCAAACCACGCCTTCGGCAAAAGTGAATGCACGAGGTCTTCTCTATGTTGAAACTAAAACCATTGGTCTTGGACCAATTGTCTATGCGATTTAGGGAGGTTTGCAGTTGTCTCTCGATAAATCTCATATTACTAGACTGGCAGGAAATCTGAAAGTCATCCACATACAGAGAGTGTTTCACACTGGGAGGAAGACAGTTACTTATGCTGTTGATTTTGATTAGGAACAGAGTCACACTCGAAATAGAACCTTGAGGAACACCTTCTACTTGTGAAAAGAACCTAGATAAGGTGTTGCCCATCCTGACGTGAAATCTACGATTCTGTAAAAAGTTTTTTATAAACATTGGCAAATTACCCCGCAATCCGAATTGGTACAGATCACGGAGTATCCCATAACGCCAACAGCGATCATAGGCCTTCTCTATATCAAAAAACACAGACACTAAGTGCAGTCGTCTAACAAACACTTCGCGAATAGATGTTTCAAGGTTTACTAAGTTATCAGTGGTACTTCCGTTCCTACGAAAACCACTCTAATGTGGAGAAAAGTATTCCTTTTTCTCTAAGAGATACATTAGACGTCTGTTTACAATTCTCTCAAATAGTTCACAGAGACAACTCGTCAAAGAGATTGGTCTATAATTAGAGGGATTCTTGCGGTTTTTACCTAGCTTGGGAATGGGAACAATGATAGATAGCCTCCAAGAGTCGGGAAAAGTATGTTCTCTCCATATTCTGTTAAACAGATTTAAAAGATTACGAAGGGAATTGTTTGACAGATTTTTAATCATGCTGTAATAAATTTTATCTGGGCCTACAGCACTATTCCCTGAGCAAGAGATCGTCGTATAAAGTTTTATGCTCGTAAATGGCACATTATATTCCTCATTTGATGAGGAGTCAAAATTTAAACACTGTTTTTCACTTTGGGTTTTATAAGCCTGAAAATTCCTAGTAAACATTACATTGCTGGATGAAGAAGAAAATGTTTCACCCAACAAATTGGCAATACCCCGTATATCGCTGATTATTGTGCCATTATTTTCCAGCATCAACAGAGAGTGGGAAGCATATTTCCCATTAATTTTATGGATTTTATCCCAGACTACTTTTGAGCTAGTGGAAGATGTTATACTAGAGACATACTTCCTCCAAGAATCCCTTTGGCTTTGCCTTCTTATTCTTCTGGCATTTGCCTTTGCTTTTTGAAAAGCAACAAAATTTCTAGCAGTGGGGTATCTTCTGAAAATCAACCATGCTTTCTTTTGGGCTTTAAATACTGCCTCACAATTCTGGTTCCACCATGGTTTAGGATGTTTTGGATATCTAGTTGATGTCTTCCCCATTGTTTTTTCAGCTGTCTCAATAATACTGCGTGAACACTTCAATATCAGCAATATTCACCATATCCTCCGTTATGTTGGCCATAGAAGAAAAAACAGGCCAATCAATTGTTTCCAATTTCCAGCGTGGTGGACGGGCTGTTTCGCAGCTTTCTCTGCCTTGATATTTTAGAAATATTGGGAAGTGGTCACTGGAAAGTGGATTAGATCCAACCTCCCATGTAAACGCTGAAAATAGGTTCGGGGTTGCTAGTGATAGATCAATGGCAGTGAATGTTCTTGTTGGGGCATGGAAGTATGTCACTTCTCCTGTATTAAATAAATATAACTGCTGATTGCCTATGAACCTTTCAATGGTCCTGCCTCGACGGTTAATGTCGGGACTGCCCCACATTGGATTGTGACCATTGAAATCACCTAGTAAAACAAATGGAGTAGGCAACTGTTCAACCAAAGCATCCAATTCATCTTCGTTGACTCTGACATCTGGNGTTGGTTGGTTGGTTTTTGTTTTTTGGCACAAGAGCCGTATAGGCCATGCTGCGCCAAGGCAAATGGTTAAAAAAATTTTAAGCATAATAAATAAATAAATAAACAACAACAACGAAAATAAATATACACATATTAAGTACAAACGAAAAACAACATGCAAAAATGAAATAAATATATAAATAAATAATTGATTAATTAAATTTCTTTATACAAATTAATGACTTTTAAAAAGTCCAATACATTATAATGATTTGGTCTCTGGCCCAGAATATCTTTGAAAGTTGCATTTCCAAAATGCTGTCTACGACTGATCTCAAAGGCAGAGCAGTTGAGCAGTATGTGTTTAACACTTAGTAAGCAGTTGCAATACTGGCATACTGGTTGCTCTTCACCCTTCAAAAGGTATTGATGAGTCAACCGAGTATGTCCAATCCTCAGACGAGTAAAAATAACCTCAGATCTCCTGTCGTAAAATTGCTTATGTGTCAAATTTTCTATCATAGGTTTGATCTCATGTAGTTTATTGTGGACTTGTGCATTCCACATATTTTGCCATCTCGCCGCTAGTCGTTTCTAAACGACTAGCTTCAAATCACCTCCTTCAATATGCATTGTATGCTGTGGAAGACTAGCTGACTTTGCAGCTGCATCAGCTTCTTCATTTCCTCTTATACCTACATAGCCTGGGAACCAACAAAATTTTATAGAGAAATTCCTTGCAAGAAGATGGCAAAACAGTTTACGAATTTCAATCACTATGGAGTGAAAACTAGGTTCACATGAAATCAAAGCCTGAAGAGAACTAACTGAGTCAGTGTAAATCACGCAACCACTATGACCTTTTCTAAATACATAATTTAAAGCAAAATAAATAGCCAGCAGCTCTGCAGTAAAAACAGATGAATTCGATTCAATTTGTTCTGCCACAATTTCATCCTGACAAACAAAGGCTGAGCCAACATATTCATCCGATTTAGAACCGTCGGTATAAATAGGAACCAAATTCCTGTCAATCTGTTGGATTTCTGCAAAGTGCTGTATGTAGATATAGTCTGGAGTAAATTCCTTAGAAAACTGCTTTAAGCTAAAGTCAACATTTATCTCAGGAGTTGACCAAGGTGGTATATTATCAACCCGAGCCTGTGAAATGTTGCTTGTATTCAGGTCAATCGTGCTGCTTACATTCTCCATTCTTACAACAAATGTAGGGACACTACATAAGCGAGCTTCAAATAACCTTTTCAACTGAGTATCTGATACTGTACAATCAACTGAAAATTTAGTATGAGATTTCTGTTTTATATAATAAAAAGAGACAACTGTTCTCTCCTGAGAGACAGTGGTGGCTCATAAGCATCCACATACAAACTTTGTACAGGAAAAGTTCGAAATGCACCAGTGCACAAACGCAAAGCTGCATGGTGGATTGGATCCAGCATCCGAAGAGTAGATTCTCGCGCAGAGCCGTAAACAATGCATCCGTAGTCCAGCTTAGAGCAAACAAGGGCCCTATAAATCCTGAGCATAGAAACTTTGTCTGCTCCCCAGGATGAGCAGCGTAATACCTTTAAAAGGTTTAGATATTTTAAACATCTACTCTTCAGGTTGCGCAAGTGTGGCAAGAATGTCAGATTTTGGTAAAAACAAACACCCAAAAACTTAGCCTCATTCACAATTGGAATTTAAATGCCATTTAAATAAATTTCAAAATCCAGGTGCAAACCATGCCTTCGGCAAAAGTGAATGCACGAGGTCTTCTCTATGTTGAAACTAAAACCATTGGTCTTGGACCAATTGTCTATGCGATTTAGGGATGTTTGCAGTTGTCTCTTAATAAAACTCATGTTGCTAGACTGGCAGGAGATCTGAAAGTCATCCACATACAAAGAGTGTTTCACACTGGGAGGAAGACAGTTAGCTATGCTGATAATTTTAATTAGGAACAGAGTCACACTCAAAATACATCCTTGAGGAACCTCTTCTTCTTGGACAAAACACCTAGATAGTGTGTTGCCCATCCTAACTTGGAATCTTCGATTCTGCAAAAAGTTTTTTATAAAAACTGGCAAATTACCCCGCAGTCCGAATTCATGTAAATCACAAAGTATTCCGTAACGCCAGCAGCGATCATAGGCCTTTTCTATATCAAAGAAAACAGACACTAAGTGCAGTCGTCTAACAAACTCTTCGCGTATGAATATTTCAAGTTTTACTAAATTGTCCGTGGTACTTCTGTTCCTATGAAATCCACTCTGATGTGGTGAAAAGTATTCTTTTCCTCTAGGAGGAACATCAGGCGTCTGTTTACCATCCTCTCAAAGAGTTTACAGAGGCAACTTGTTAAAGAGATTGGTCTGTAATTAGAGAGATTCTTGTGATCTTTACCAGGTTTGAAAATGGGGATAATGATAGATAGTCTCCAAGAGTCAGGAAAAGTATTTTCTGTCCATATTCTGTTAAACAGATGCAGGAGATTACAAAGAGAATTGTTCGAAAGATTTTTAATCATGCTGTAGTGGATTTTATCCGGGCCTACAGCACTGGGGAGAGAGGAGGAGGAACGAGATTGTGTCATAGCGGGATTGTTTCT
>NW_019386013.1:91530-96923 GCF_000671375.1 Centruroides sculpturatus | reverse complement strand
GTGGAAGATGTTATGCTAGAAACATACTTCCTCCAAGAATCCCTTTGGCTTTGCCTTCTTATTCTTCTGGCATTTGCCTTTGCTTTTTGAAAAGCAACAAAATTTCTAGCAGTGGGGTATCTTCTGAAAATCAACCATGCTTTCTTTTGGGCTTTAAATACTGCCTCACAATTCTGGTTCCACCATGGTTTAGGATGTTTTGGATATCTAGTTGATGTCTTCCCCATTGTTTTTTCAGCTGTCTCAATAATACTGCGTGAACACTTCAATATCAGCAATATTCACCATATCCTCCGTTATGTTGGCCATAGAAGAAAAAACAGGCCAATCAATTGTTTCCAATTTCCAGCGTGGTGGACGGGCTGTTTCGCAGCTTTCTCTGCCTTGATATTTTAGAAATATTGGGAAGTGGTCACTGGAAAGTGGATTAGATCCAACCTCCCATGTAAACGCTGAAAATAGGTTCGGGGTTGCTAGTGATGGATCAATGGCAGTGAATGTTCTTGTTGGGGCATGGAAGTATGTCACTTCTCCCGTATTAAGTAAATACAGTTGCTGGTTGCCTATAAATCTTTCAATGGTCCTGCCGCGACAATTAATGTCGAGACTGCCCCACATAGGATTATGGCCATTGAAATCACCTAGTAAAAGAAACGGAGTAGACAACTGTTCAACCAAAGCATCCAATTCATCCTCGTTCACTCTGACATCTGGTGGCAAGTACATAGAACAAACTGTGACAGTTACTCCAATTGAAATTCTGACTGCCACAGCTTGCAAATCAGTTGTTATTTGTAACGGCAAAAATAAGATGTGATTTGAAACGACAATAGCCACACCTCCACTGGCACAGTTGTGACTATCATCATCCTTGCGGTAGAGATCAAATCCTTTTAAAGTTGTTCTATCTCCAGGTTTTAGATGTGTTTCCTGAAGTGACACGCAGAGAGGTGAGGTATACGATGTCAAGTGTTTAATGTCAGAGAAGTTGTTGCGGAAACCACGACAGTTCCATTGGATTATTTTGTAATCCATTATCTGTTTGAGGCAGCAGTCTTTGCAAAAGTGTCCCTCTTCACTTTTACTGAGGATTTTCCTTTTGAAGGGGAGGGTGGTTGGGTCCCCTCCATATTATTCTCTTCATCAGAAATATCAGAAAACTCACTCATGAATTGAGTTTCTGATCTCTTTGATTTAGAGAGGGCTGCTTTCAATTTTTGTTTGTTCAGTGGGTTCTTATTTGTTTTTTTAAAACCCACATTTCTGGTTGTTACCCCTGTTTTAATTACAAGAGTTTTGGTCTTTGTGTTTGCCGTTTGTTCTGCTTGTGTAGGTGGGATCAGTAAACATCTTGCATGGCAAGTAAGAGATTCACTTGGTGATGCAGAAATATCTGTTTGAACTCCACATGTTTTCGTAGATTTCAGAACAGAAGCAAATGTTGTTTGTTTTAATATTGTTGTTTGAGTGACCATGCGGCAGGCTTCTGGGTATGGTATATTATTTGTGGTTTTTACCCGTTGAATCTCCTTTTCTCTCTGCCATGCAGGGCATTTCCTTGAGTAGGCAGGATGGGCATCTTTACAATTCACACAGCATGGACAATTGGTGCACTCGGTACTCTCGTGACCTTCAGTTCCACACTGTGCGCATGTGCTTTTCCCACGACAGGATGTTTGTGAATGTCCAAATCGCTGGCATTTGAAGCAATGCAGCGGATTTGGAACATACGGACGAATTGGGCAGCGCAGATAACCTGCTGTGATAGCAGATGGCAAAGTTGGTTTGTTAAAGGTTAAAATTAAGTGTTTAGTAGGAATTAACATGCCATCTCGACGAATGGAGATGCGTCGAACAGCAGTAACACCTTGATCTGAAAGACCAATCTGCATATCTGATTCATCCTCAGACATGAGATCAATTTCAGATATCACACCACGTGAAGAGTTCAAACTTGTATGTGGTGTGATGGTGACTTGTATGTCTCCTAGAGACTTCATTTTCAAGAGTTTTTCTGACTGTTGAAAGGAGGCTGTTTCCACAAGTAGATCTCCTAACCTCAATTTTTGGATTTTTTTAAGGTGCCCAATGGTCGACTCAAAAAGTTTCTGGATTAAAAAAGAAGAGCGTTTAGACAAAGGTGTTTCTCCTGTAGCGTAAACAATAAGGTAAGTTGGTTGATTGGAGGAAGTGACCTCCTTTGGTGGCAGTACATTGGTAGATGTTTTAGATTTTGAAGAATCCATATTTAATAATAACAGTTCAGCTCCTGGTGACCCCACCCACCATGGGGCCCAACAACGGGATGCCGTCACATGGGAGATTCCCATAGACAGTCACACCAGGGTTTCCCAGGAGCTATACCCTCACAATGCAGTCAAGAAGAGCACATCTTGTCTGACGTGTCCGCCCGGTCTGCATCGATCAGTTGACTCCANATTGAAGTAATTCTTATAGAATAAATTGAGTTTAAGTCAAATTTTTAATTATATTGATAATGCAATAAATTTATGTAAATTATAGTTAAGTATTTTGCTTTTAATGCATAAGTCTTTCATTTTGTAATATTATTGTACTTAAATTTTAATGTTCTGGTCTCTTTAGCTATGAACAGAAAACGTACTCGGCAAATTAATAATTAAAATAATCAACACCTAATCCTTTGCCGAGGGAGAATGTTCTATTCTTTGAGGTTATTCCATATTCGATTTTTCAACTTGAAGATGATCTATGGAGTAGATCAAAAACATTCGTTTTTTTTTTTTAAATAAACTCCCTCGGCAACGGATTAGGTGTTGATTATTTTGATTTTGCTTGTTTAGCTAGCTGTTTTCTTAAAATTTGCTTGTAATTCAGTTCTAGGTTTGATGGTTATTATTGTTGGATTATTATGATAACTGCTTGAGTGAATAAATCAACTATTAGCTAAGAATTAACATATTAACTGCCACTGTTGAAAAACTTTGTTCCCTTGGCCATTCTTTTTACTATAGATTTGTTCTTTTCATATCAGAAAATCCAAATGTGTTCTTTAAATTGTATTTTTTTTTTATTTTAATATTTATGCTAATTTTTGAATGCTTTTTGTTTGAGGGATATATATTATATACTTCAAGGCTTAGATGAATGAATTTACATGTACAGACCATGAATTGCAGTTTGGTAGAAGTTTGTTGTGTGTTATTTCTTAAACTACATCTACAGAATTCTAAGGTACTACTGGTAGTCCACAGAGCATATTGTGTAATTAGTCACTGAGGCACAAACCTTGTACCTTGAAGAACCAGGGGAAATTTTTAGCAAGTGGTACATCATGGCATATTATATCATGGCTATGTATTAAATTATAAATGATTGTTGGGACGAGATTTAATTTAAATGAGTCTTTTTTTTCCTGTCAATATTTCTTTGTTGGAAATATATGGAAAGGACTGAAAATCAGTTTAAAACAACACATTCTTATACTAGTTGTATTCCAATATTTAAAAATTAATATTTTAAATCTAGTAATATGCACAAGTATTAAAAAGATTTCTATGAAGATTCAAGTAAAAAAAAATTGATTAAAAAATTTTTGTAAGAATTTCTGATAATCTTTCAAAATATAAATTCAAATTAAGTTTTAATCTTATTTATTCAGTGTATTTGTAGATACTCTCCTAAAAATTAGATACTTTGATTATCAGATTTTTAGGAGAGGCTCTATAAATATTTCTTCATTGCAATAAAATTAATAAATTTAACTACTGAAAATAATTTATTTTTAAAATGCTGCACAATAATTCATAGCATAAGTCTTTTGAACATTATTATTTTCATGTATTTAATAATTAAATATAAAAATCAAATTAATGAAATCAATAAGAAAGTAATACAATGAATAAGACAGAAAAGCATTGCCAATGCTTTCCTATATCACTACATTCATCACATGACTATTTTATAACAAGATGATTGAGAAATTTTATATAAAAATGATGTCAAAGTTTGCATATTGTTTAATACTAGACAAGAATATACTTTTTAACTGTATAATCAACTTAAGCGTTTTGGCAACAAAGTTTTTTTCAACTGAAGCAGGTGAGCTCAACTATAAGTGTATAAAGTTTTCAATTGCTGTTATAGCCACAACTGTTTTTCAAAGTTTGTTTTGTTAAGTTTATCAAATATCAGAGATAGGTGTTAGTATATGTAGAAAATCATGTATAAAATATTTTTTAATGTTTGATCTTCTATTGATTCACTCTTTTGAATAGCGTAAATACTTTAATAGTCAATTGTCACTTAATATTAAAAAATCATTTTGTATAACCTTATCTCACCTATTTCTGTGTTATGACAAAAAATGTAATCATCTATTTAATTCTATTGTATATTTTATAAATTAAAATAGCAATATAACATATTGATATAATAAAACAGAATATTGTATTGTAATGAAGATTTATAAATCAAATGACAAATATCAATAAAATTATTAGTAATAATAAGAATATTCTCCCTATAACAAGAATTTATTACTTTTTTATATAGTATTTTAACATTGGAGTGTTATTATTGACATAAATATAACCAATATAAATTATAATTAATCAATTTAAATTAGATTACTTAATAATATTTTTGATACATGAAAGTGATATTTACTCTTTAATATTAGTCATTAGATTTATCTTTGTGGTAGTTAAAGAATGAATACCCAATTTAATAAATATATATAAAACATATAAAAGCCCCGATAATAATAATAAAACCAATTGATTGCCAGATTAAATCAGGCTACATTACAACTACTATTAATAATTAAATACCGAGTAATTTTGCACTTGTAATAGACATTAGGTGCCATCTCTTATTAAATTTAATAATTAATTTAATATTTAATAAATTTTATAAAATTCTGGAAGAAAAGAATTTGTCCAGGCAGGACTCAAACCCGCAACGGCTGCTTATGTGGATGCATTTCTGGTTATGCTACACAGACCTCCATCTAATCTTGCTTCCAGACATTTAATTTAGATATAACCAACTAGTTACTCATGGTGCTGACTAAATTATTTAATAAAATTTATAATTATACTTAAATATAATAAGAGATGGTGCCTAACATCTACCTCTTGTGACAAATTACTTGGTATTTAATAATTAATAGTAGCAGTAATATAGCATTGTTTAATCCTGCAATTGTTTGGCATTAATATATACAATTCACTCATGAATGAGTGAATTGTATAAATTAAAGCTAATAACTTAAAATCTTAGTTTAGTAGAGATATTAATTTATATACACATTTCTTACCTCTCTGATATTCAGTAGTATTATCCAATACTAGATTCAACAGAGGATCATAACCTTTTAAAATACCTGTTGCTGTATTAAAAATAATATAATA